>NC_053025.1:287682420-287817204 GCF_003073215.2 Triticum urartu
CTCGGCACCGAAGATTTCATCATGCCCGAGGAACCTCTCGAGCAGGAGCGTTTCAAGCGTTAGCTAATAGCCACGGCAAGGAGCCTAAAAAAGAAGCAGCACCAGCTTCAAGCTGACCAAGACCTGCTCAATGGTAAATGGACTGATGTCCTAGCAGCCAAAGAATACGGCCTCAAGCGCACAACCAAAATCTACCCAAAACGCAAATTGCTACCTCAGTTCGACGAGGAGGCGCCGGAGTACATACCACCATCGCGCAATACGGCCGACCGACCACCACGTGGTCGGGACAGAACGGCAACTCATGTCGAACACCAGCCCGCCCCACCTCATCACTCAGGCAGAGGTAAATTAGCCCACAGCCATACATATGACCTACGGCAGAACCTGAACAATAAAACAGGACATACAAGATCACTCTACGGATCGCGAGGGCATGCCTCGACACGCGACCACAGCCACATATTCGGACATGACAAACCCAGTCATGCGGGGGCCGAACACCGCAGACGGACTCTATCAGAGCTGTGTCATGATACGGCTCGATATAGAGGCCCCACACACCCTCATTGCTTCACTGATGAGGTCCTGGATCACGAATTCCCTGAAGGATTCAAACCCATGAACATAGAATCATACGATGGAACCACGGACCCCACGGTGTGGATTGTGGACTTCATTCTCCACATCCATATGGCCCGCGGAGATGACCTCCATGCCATAAAATACCTCCCTCTAAAACTCAAAGGGCTAGCTCAGCATTGGCTAAACAGTCTGCGTGAAAATTCCATCGGCAGCTGGGAGGACTTGGAAGAGGCTTTCCTCGACAACTTCCAAGGTACATATGTTCGACCTCCAGACGCTGATGACTTAAGTCATATAGTTCAATAGCCCGGAGAGTCCACCAGGAAATTCTGGACAAGGTTCTTAACTAAAAAGAACCAAATTGTCTACTATCCGGACGCCGAAGCTCTAGCAGCTTTTAAGCATAGCATCCGCGACGAATGGCTCGCTTGCCACCTCGGCCAAGAAAAGCCAAAATCCATGGCAGCCCTCACGGCACTCATGACCCGCTTTTGTGCGGGCAAGGATAGTTGGTTAGCCCGTAGCAAAAACAATGCAAGCAACGCCGGCACCCTTGAAGTTAAAAGCAACAAAGACAAGTCTTGACGCAATAGATACAAGCGCTGAAACAACAGTGACAACACCGATGATACTGTGGTCAACGCCGGATTCAGTGGCTCTAAGTCCAGTCAGCAGAAGAAGCCATTCCAAAAGAACAATTCGGGCCCATCCAGCTTGGACCGCATACTTGATTGTCCATGCCTGATTCACGGCACCCCCGACAAGCCTCCTAATCATACAAATAGAGAGTGTTGGGTTTTCAAATAGGTCGGCAAATTAAACACCGAGAACAGGGAAAAGGGATCGCAAAGCGAGGATGATGACGAAGAGCCACGACAACCGAACACAGGGGACAGAAGAAGTTTCTCCCTCGGGTCAAAACGGTGAACATGATATATGCTACCCACATCCCCAAGAGGGAGCCCAAGCGTGCGCTCAGGGACGTCTACGCGATAGAGCCAATCACCCCAAAATTCAATCCATGGTCGCGATGCCCGATAACTTTTGATCGCCGGGATCACCCGACCAGTATCCGTCATGGAGGATCAGCAACACTGGCCTTAGACCCGATAATTGATGGGTTCCACCTGACTCGTGTCCTTATGGACAGCGGTAGCAGCCTCAATCTGCTTTGTCAGGATACAGTGCAAAAAATGGGCATTAACCCATGAAGGATCAAGCCTACAAAGACTACCTTTAAAGGAGTCATTCCAGGCGTAGAGGCCCGTTGTACGGTCTCAATCACATTAGAGGTTGTCTTCGGATCTCTGGACAACTTCCGAAGCGAGGAGTTAGTCTTCGATATCGTCCCATTCCGTAGCGGCTATCATGCACTGCTCGGACAAACTGCATTTGCTCGATTCAACGCAGTGCCACACTATGCTTATCTCAAGCTCAAGATGCCTGGCCCACGCAGCGTCATAACAGTCAATGGCAATATGGAACGCTCTCTCCGTACAGAAGAGCACACAGCTACCCTAGCAGCAGAAGTACAAAGCGGCCTTCTCAAGCAGAACCTTCATTCAGCTGCCGAGCCCTTGGACACCCTTAAGAGGGTCCGGACTACTCTGCAGTAGGAGAGCTCGGCTCATCAGGAGCTCGACTAGCAATCCGTCCTCCCTCTCAGTCCCGATCAAGCGGTGGCCTGCGTGCCGCACATACATAACTACGCACTCAAAATTCCATGGGCATCGACAGAGGCATAGCTAGCTTGTGATCCACAGCACGGCTCAACCGACATCGGATACACACATACTTTCACTTTTGCTTGTTTTATTTCAGGTTTTAATCCCACAGACCCCATCGAGTGGTCTGGTTATCGGTCCTCTTGAAGGATAAACACACCAAGATGGCGAGGAGCGCAGACATACGGGGACATTTTAGGTGATTCCGTTAACGATAACTCTATCTGTCTTCCAGGACCCACATGCAGCTCTTCCCTGGTTTCGGCATGTTAAATAGCATGTTGATTATTGCACTACTTGTATCAATGCGCCTTGACGTACTAATTACATTACAGTGAAAACAGTTTGTAGCTGGAGCTGTAGGACCCCAGCTTTTTACCTTTACATCTTTTCTATTTTCTTTCTCTGTTTTCTTTATTTTTTCAGTTTCCCTGTGGATAACCCCATCAGGTAGCACCCGTACACTTTGGTACGTTTTAATGTTTGCCAGGGGCTTTATAGCACCCAACATTACGGCAACAAAAGTCTGAACACTTCTTGTAAGTATAGTTCGGCACCTCGAATTTAGCATTATATGCATTGGCTCCGAATCATGTCTTTGGTCAATAGTTGGTTTGCCTGGCTCCTGTGCTTGCTATCCTACGTTCCGCTACATCGGCTAGGGTAGTAAAGGGAGAACTACTGCGATTGTGCCCTGGTCTAAACTGGATGAGCACCTCAGTAGAGAAAGCCGAAAACTGACTGTCATGATGCTGCGAGAACCGGTCGGTTGTTCGGAGGTCTCAAATCATTGGAGGTTTTTCCGCATTTCGCAAAGGATCGTACTTCTCGATCAGACGCTGACAGCACTCTGGTTCATATACCAGGGGCTGCGCCTATGTTTTATTATAAAACTCCTATGGCTACGTGAGGGCGTTCAAGCCATATAGTCTGGTTGCCTGGTTCGTGCGCTAAACAACTCCTTCAAGGACCATAAAATTGGATCAAGATTGTTTAGATACCATCCCGAACACCTCCGTACTACCTACGTGAGGGTAGAAGCCGACGACTGGCCAACCCTCAGATTTCAAATAACACGGCCGCACAGGAGGACACAATCAAAACATAAATTATATCACAAAGCGGATTTGTTGTCATCATACAAGACAAAATACGAGTGTATTCATTCAAAAATAATGTCCCGCCCGCACTGCGTGGCTACAATACAAGACCCCTCTAGGACATCCGCAAAATAGCGCTCGGGTGTACGGTGCTCCTTGCCCTTCGGCGGCCCCTTGGTTAGCTCGACGGCGTCCATCTTCGCCCACCACATCTTGCAACGAGCAAAGGCCATCCGGGCACCCTCAATACAGACCGACCGCTTTATGACCTCAAGCCGCGGGTAGGCACTAACAAGCCGCTTCACCAGCCCAAAGTAGCTACTGGGTACCGGCGTGGCAGGCCATAGCTGGACTATCAGGCCGCTCATGGCCAGCTCGGCCGCCTTGTGTAGCTCGACCAACTGTTTCAGCTGGTCGCTGAAGGATACCGGATGTTCCGGTCCAAGATATTGAGACCAGAACAGCTTCTTCGTCGAACTCCCTTCCCTGGCACGATAGAATTCAGCAACATCGGATACGCTACTGATACGTCTCCAACGTATCTATAATTTTTTATTTCTCCATGCTATATTATCTACTGTTTTGGACATTATTGGGCTTTATTATCCAATTTTATATTATTTTTGGGACTAACCTATTAACCTGAGGCCCAGCCCAGAATTGTTATTTTTGCCTGTTTTAGGGTTTCGAAGAAAAGGAATATCAAACGGAGTCCAAAACGGAATGAAACCTTTGGGAATGTGATTTTCTCAATGAACAAGACCCAGGAGACTTGGACCCTATGTCAAGACACAAAAGAGGAGGCCACGAGGTAGGGGGCGCGCCTCCCCCCCCCCCCCAGGCGCGCCCTCCACCCTCATGGGCCCCCTATTGCTCCACCGACGTACTCCTTCCTCCTATATATACCTACGTACCCCCAAACGATCAGATACAGAGCCAAAAAGCTAATTCCACCGCCACGGCTTTCTGTATCCACAAGATCCCATCTTGGGGCCTGTTACGGAGCTCCACCGGAGGGGGCATCAATCACGGAGGGCTTCTACATCAACACCATAGCCCCTCTGATGAAGTGTAAGTAGTTTACTTCAGACCTACGGGTCCATAGTTATTAGCTAGATGGCTTCTTCTCTCTTTTTGGATCTCAATACAATGTTCTCCCCCTCTCTTGTGGAGAACTATTCGATGTAATCTTCTTTTTGTGGTGTGTTTGTTGAGATCGATGCATTGTGGGTTTATGATCAAGTCTATCTATGAACAATATTTGAATCTTCTATGAATTCTTTTATGTATGATTGGTTATCTTTGCAAGTCTCTTCGAATTATCAGTTTGGTTTGTGTCGTGGAATTGTCACGGCAGATGTCCTTTTGTAAGGAGTTAGTCATGGAGCCATCGCAACTAGGAAGATTAAAGGGGTTAATAGGGACAAGGACACGCGAGGTTTATACTAGTTCAGACCCTTACGGTGAAGGAAGGCCTACGTCTAGTTGGGTTGGAATTGCTTGAGGTTTCGATGACCAGGGAGCGAGTTACGCTATGCCTGGCTCTCGATCAGTTGTTTTCTCTCCCTAAGCCGCTGGCGGGTCGTCCCCTTATATACACGGGTTGACGCCCTGCGGCCTACAGAGTCCCGGCCGGCTCATAAATAGTGTCCGGCTCAGCGACTAGTTACTTCTACCTTACAGTACAAGTTATACCATCATGGCGGTTTATCTTTATGGGCCTCAGAGTCTCTTCTGGGCCTTTAAGCCTTTTAGTGAACCGCCATCTTCATGCCTTGGTCTTGGGCTTCTGATGAACCTCTATTTGCGTAACCCGGCCTCTCCTGGATGGCTTACACAAATAGTCATATCCCCAACATTAGGCCCCAGATTGATTTGAACCGGTTCATGTCAATCTTTGAAAACCTTATGAACTGGCCTTTAGTCTTCTGTCTTGCGTGAAAATTGTAACCCGCCGTGATGTCATCCTCTGGCTTCGGGTTAAATCACCGTGACGTCATCTTCAATAAAACTTATATTTTAATTCATCATATCTTCAACGGATCTTTGCCTTTACTGACCCTCCCGAAAATCGAGGCGTCGGGGCCACTGGATAATGATGTCTTGGTCTCCTCGTTTCTCGTGCCATCTCAGTCGATCCTCCTTATAAATAGGCGCGACCTAGGTCTTTTTCATTTCCTCCAGTCGTCTTCTTCCTCGCACTCCCTCTTCTGCCGCTCGAGCTCCGCCGCCGCCACCGTCGGAAACCTCGTCTTCACCGACTCAGGCCGCTGCATCACCCTGTTTTTTGACCAGAGAACAATGGCAACCCTCCGTAGTTCTTCCACATCAGTGAGTTCTCTTTCCCCCCTTTCTCAGATCTGCATTAGTACTGTCTTGAGTTCATCGACGTTCATCGCCGCCCGACGCAACCTCCATTAGTTCTTACCTCTAATACCTTGTTCAAATCGTAAAAACCACATAGAACTGCCGCGGAGGATGTTGTGTGCTTATTCTGTATGAAAACAGATCTCATTTCCTTGTTTTGGAAGCCCTCCTTGAGTATATGAACTTCCCTGTACTGTTTTAGGTCTAGAAATTTTTCCTTTCCAGAGCATCGTTTGATCCAAAATAATAATTGCAACTTGTCAAACCTGTTTGCTCCACACTTAGCCAAAAACTGTGTTTGTTGACTCTGTTTCAGCCATAGTAGTCTGTGTAGCCGGTTTAAGATAATACCGGCTGTCAGCACCGCTTGCCTCTGGCGACTTAAGAAAACCTTAATCATCTTTAATACCTGCAGTTGTTAAACATTATCACATAGTTACCTGTATGTCATTAGGCCCCTTCTTAAGCCGTCATCTTAAATAACCCAATAATGTTTATTCTCCGGGTTATAATAAACCGAAAAAATTTCCTTTATCTTGTTGTAGGGTTCAATTTACCCAATGGCACCCGAAGCTGTTAAACCTCCGGTTACCTGCAACTGGGTCCCATCCATTGTTACAGAGAGCAAACTGTCCGAGTTTGTAAAGTCTGGCCATCTGCCCAAGAAGGATGTCATGTCTTATCGTGCTCCTAAACCGTCTGAAGAGAAACCTCAACCCAAGGAAGGGGAGGTGATCATTTTTACCGATCACATGAGCCGGGGATTTGCTCCTCCCAGTTCAAAATTCTTTAGAGACGTTTTGCACTTCTTTGACTTAAGACCTCAAGACATCGGGCCCAATTCCGTGTCAAATATCTGCAACTTCCAAGTTTTCTGTGAGGTCTACCTTGGAGAAGAACCCAGCCTACTTTTGTTCAGGGAATTGTTCTATTTGAACCGGCAGAATGAGCGGGCCAATGGGCCCAGTCTGGAGCTTGGTGGCATATCGATTCAAAGGCGGAGAGACTGCCTATTCCCTTATGCTGAATTTCCGAGTCATCCAAAGGACTGGAACCAGACATGGTTCTACTGCCAAGATACTTCTCCGGCTGGTGAAAACCCGTTGCCCGGCTTCCGTGCATTGCGCCTTGAACCTACTCACCCGCTGCCGGATAAGTTGACTGCTATTGAACGTCTGCCACTCACCCCCAAGATCAAGAAGATTAAAGCTCTTTTAGGGAACGGCTTAGATGGCATTGACCTGGTCCGAGTCTGGGTTGCTTGGAGAATAATTCCGTTAAGCCGCCGCCCCGGCTTAATGTGTAATTATTCAGGCGAGAAAGATGACCCTCAGTGTCATAGTCCTGACGACTTACCAGATGACGTAGTGGAAGCTACAACTCTTTCTTTGTTGAAAGAGGGCACAGTGATTAGTAATGCTTTCGGCTTACTACCTTTTTGCAAGAGGAACCCGGCCCCTGCAGTAAGTTTCTAGCCGTCGGGTTATTCTTTTTATCATGTTATACTGTATTCTTATGCATAACCCTTTATAACCTTTTACAGGCAAATGATAACTTCTGGAAAATCCAATATGATCATGAAGCGGCCAAACAAGCCAGGGCGGCCAAGAGGGCCGAAAGGAAAACCGCCAAGCCCACCACTTCAAGGAAAAGGAAGCCAAGCGCTTCTGAGTTGTTTCAGCTTGATGATACTGATGATAATGAGGAAGAGGTAACTTTTTAATTTCCCTTTCCCCTTTATCACTACTTTACTGATATTAACCTTCTTTCATGGAGACACGGGCAACAACCAACCCGTCGAGGAAGAGGTAATTATAATCTCCTCCGACTCCAAACTTCGGCCGCGTCAGAAAATTCTAAGAGTAACCCGGAAAGTAAGATTTTCACACCCTTTGGCTTACCAAGATCCTGACTTTCTTTTGAAGCAACAGCAATTTGAAAACCAGAGGCAGACCCGGACCAGCAAGGATGCAGAGCTATCCTCCGGCTTGCCTGACACAACCTGGAAGCGTCGGACTGAGGTTATCTCTAATTTATACCCTTTTTTACCTTTGGCGGGTCTAATCCGTCAACCTCTCAATTCCTTTGGCTCCAATTACCAGGATACCTCTCCTTCATCCGGCGAGTCCATGCAATCAAACATGTCGGCTTTTAAGACTGCCCCTGGGTAATATCAATTTATTCACCTTATGTTTTTCTTTCTTCATGTTTCTTTACTTATTTCTCTGCTTTGCCCACAGCGTGCAGGTTAAGCCCAGGAAGAAAGCCAAGAAGGATACACCGGCCCAAACCCCTGTGGTGACTGAATCGGAACAGGGTATAGCTGCTCCCGACTCTTCCACACATCAACCGCCGCCTGAGCCGGCTCAAGACATTGCAGCACCAACTTCTGACCCGCCTGCTGAAGATATTCTTGATGGTTATGTTAACCCGGAGGCACCTAGCCCAGTCAAAACGGCTGACCCAGAAGTGGAATTTCTCAAGGCTCAATTCGTTGAGCCGGCCAGGCCCACCGTCCTTGCCAAATGCTCGGCTAAAGAGGAGTTGCTAGAACGCTGTAAGGCCAAGATGGATATCACCGACTATACTCATTTGAGTATTAGAGAGATCGTCTTGGGCTATATCAACCAGGTGCAAAGCAGCCGTGACCTGGAAATTGACATGGTGAAGCAAATACAGCAAAAATCTAAGGTATGACTTATGCTTCCTTACTTTCAATTATACTTACTGTACCAGCCCCCAAGTCTATTGCTTATGAATAAATATGTTGTAGACTTAAAAAAATTGTTAGAGCTGCTTGCCCAGCTTAAAGAAAAATATTTAAACCGGATGTAACACAATACCTTTAACTTGCGATACACATTAGCCCCCAAGTGTCAAGTATCTTTGCTTGCAAAGTGCTTGGGACTTAATATTATTTACCGTAATCTTGACTACTATCCGGTGCAATGCAGGCCATCATAAGTCAATTTGAATCGGAGATTGTTGACCTGAAGAACCGCGTGGCAGCCCAGGAGATTGAAACTCAAAAGGCTAACTCCAAATTTGAATTCAGCGTCTCTGAACAAGAGAAGTTGAAGAAAAATTTTGAGTCAGAGAAGAAAATGTGGACTGATGAAAAGGTCGGACTGGTGACCCGGGCCGAGACAGCAGAGGCGTCGCTGGCAAATGCAACAGCCGAACTGACCGGCTTACAACGCCAGATATCTCGGATGGTCTCAGCGATCTTTGGTAAGTTATCTTAAGCAAGCATTTAATATTGTAAATATTCCTTCAATTGTTACCTGAGGTTTACCTTATACTTACCAATACAGGCCCCAGGAGCACAAACCTCAAGCAGAATATGCTGATCAAATTGAAGGCAGTGTATACTCTAGTAGAGCAACTGTACATCGGGTCACAACGTGCCTTGGCCGTTGTAGCCTTATCAAATGATGTGCCCCACCTCTTGCAAGATGTGTTACAACAGCTTGCTGTACTTCCTTAGCGGATTCAAGACTTGAGACGGGCCCAAGCAAGAGCCGGAGCAATAGCCGCTTTGAGCCGGGCCAAAGCCTGGTTACCAGAGCTAGACCCGGCCGACATCGCTCTTGGGTATCCAAGTTTAAAGGAGGATGGCACTCCATTTGATGAAAAGGATTTCACCACCTGCGTGAGGGATATACGCCCTGTGGCCACTCAAATTGGAAACGACACTGACCTCACCAAGTGTCAGCCGGGTTATGACAAGGAGAATCGGAGAATCCCCACGCCGCATTATGACGATGTCAGCTTGATCCCTCCAATCCGTAAGCACACCTTTGCCCCTGAAGTCGACCCAGCCGGTTTAATAGATGATGAAGCTGAGTTTGAGGCCTTGAGTGGCATTGACTGGGCCTCATCATCCTTCCAGGACAAAGCAGCCGGCGGAGAGGCGGAGAAGGATAACCCGGAAGCTTCAAGTCAACCCCAAGAGTAGATTGCCAGGCGCCACCTGCTTATGTCGTTGTAGAAAAACAATGCCGCATCATTCAGACTCGGGGAGTCTTGTAACAGAATAGAAAATACTTTGAGATTTTCTATGCCTTTGCGCACGCTTATGGCCCTTAATACTTGCATAAGCCGCCATCACTATGCACTTTGTAGTTTATATGAATCTGTTATGTGCTTTGCAGAAATGTCTTGCATTGCCCTGTCATGCTTACGGCTGCTTTTCCGGCTTATATAAGCCAACCCCTGAGGGTAAGTTTAACTCCTGAAAAATGGCACATAAAAGTTCACCTGGTACTTAACAACCTGATGTAACCAATATTAATCCTGGAGGATTGCAATGTATTCCATTGTATTTTCAAGAGGGTCGCAAGATATCCAATGTTGATACTTGAAAAATATGATGAACAAAATTCAAGGGTTTCTGATTCGAATATGATCAGTGAACCGTTCCAAAGGGGTTGAGCTAAGATTCGGATATGATCTGTTAGCCCCCAGTGGCTGTGGCGATGCCGATCAAGTGGGTATCGACAGCTATGTTCTCTTTGGTTCGAATACGACCTATGTTTGAACAGGAAGACCCAAGTGACCATAAGAGTTGTTTAATGACGCTGATTCGAATACGATCCACGTCAGACCCAAAGGGGTTAAGCTATGATTCAAATATGATCAAGAAGCCCCCAAGTGGGTTTGGCAGTATGCCGATCAAGTGGGTATCGACAGCTATTTTCTCTTTGGTTCGAATACGACCTATGTTTGATCAGGAAGCCCCCAAGTGATCACGGCTAGATTTAGATATGATCATAAGCCGGACCAAAGGAAAGCCGAATTCAGATATGATCCGCTTCTCCTTGGTTATCTCCACCACCTCACAAAGAAAACACATAAACCTTTTTTGGGAGTGGAAAAAGGACAGAGGTCCTGCTTTATTGCTTTATGTAATATACATAGTATAAGTATATACACATTAGAGCCGATGGCTCAAGTATAATAAGGCCGAAGATGAGCGATATTCCACGGCCGACGGGTCTCCTCCTCCGACTTACGTGAGTCTTTGTGCTCCCGAACGTCGATAAGGTAGTATGATCCGTTGTTCAGATTCTTGCTGACCACAAAGGGTCCTTCCCAAGGAGGGGATAGCTTGTGCATGTCAGATTGATCCTGGATGAGTCGGAGCACTAAGTCGCCTTCCTGAAAGGTTCTGGACCTAACCCGGCGGCTGTGGTAGCGGCGCAGGTCTTGCTGGTAAATCGCCGAGCGGGCTATTGCCAAGTCTCGCTCTTCATCCAACAAGTCAAGTGCGTCTTGCCGAGCTTTTTCATTGTCTTCCTCAACATAAGCTGCCACACGGGGTGAGTCATGACGGATGTCACTTGGCAGGACCGCCTCTGCTCCATACACCATAAAGAAAGGCGTGTAACCCGTAGATCTGTTAGGTGTAGTATTGATGCTCCAAAGCACAGAAGGTAACTCCTCCACCCAACAACCCGGCGTCCGCTGCAAAGGGACCAAGAGCCGGGGCTTGATACCCCTCAAGATTTCTTAATTAGCTCGTTCTGCTTGACCATTGGACTGAGGGTGAGCCACAGCTGAAATGTCAAGCCAGATATGCTCTCGTTGATAGAACTCTTCCATAGCTCCTTTGGAGAGGTTAGTGCCATTATCAGTTATAATGCTGTGTGGAAAACCAAAGCGAAAAATCACCTTTTTCATAAACTGGACCGCCGTGGCTGCATCACACTTACTGACTGGCTCCGCCTCCACCCACTTTGTGAACTTGTCAACCGCCACCAAGAGGTGCGTCTTTTTATCCTTAGACCTTTTGAAAGGCCCAACCATATCAAGCCCCCAGACTGCAAACGGCCAAGTAATTCGAATCATCCTCAATTCTTGAGCCGGCACATGGGCTCGTCGTGAGAATTTCTGACACCCGTCACATTTACTAACCAGGTCTTCTGCATCAGCATGAGCCGTCAGCCAATAAAACCCATGACGGAAAGCTTTGGCCACAAGAGATTTTGAGCCGGCGTGATGACCACAATCGCCTTCATGAATCTCACGAAGGATCTCCTGACCCTCTGTAGGTGACACACAACGTTGAAACGCTCCAGTGACGCTGCAATGATGTAACTCGCCATTGACAATTGTCATGGACTTGGACCGCCGGGCGATTTGTCTTGCCAAGGTCTCATCTTCAGGCAACTCTCCCCGGGTCATGTAAGCCAAATAAGGCACTGTCCAATCCGGGATAACGTGGAGAGCCGCCAGCAGCTGTGCCTCCGGGTCTGGTATTGCCAGATCTTCCTCTGTAGGTAACTTAACAGAAGGATTATGCAAAACATCAAGAAAGGTGTTAGGCGGCACCGGCTTACGCTAAGACCCTAGCCGGCTTAAGGCATCAGCCGCCTCATTCTTCCTTCGATCAATGTGTTCCACCACATAACCCTTGAAATGTCCAGCCACAGCATCGACTTCACGACGGTAAGCCGCCATAAGGGGATCTTTAGAGTCCCACTTGCCTGACACCTGTTGAGCCACAAGGTCTGAGTCTCCCAAGCATCTTACCTAGCTCAAGTTCATCTCTTTGGCCATCCGGAGACCATGGAGTAGGGCCTCGTACTCAGCTGCATTGTTAGTACAAGGAAACATAAGCCGGAGCACATAAGAAAATTTGTCACCTCGAGGGGAAGTTAACACGACTCCAGCCCCCGAGCCTTCCAACTGTCTGGACCCATCAAAGTGAATAGTCCAATAAGTGTTATCGGGCTTCTCCTCAGGTGCCTGTAGCTCTGTCCAGTCATTGATGAAATCCACCAAAGCTTGAGACTTAATGGCAGTGCGTGGTACGTACTTCAGACTATGAGGCCCGAGCTCAATGGCCCACTTGGCGACTCGTCCTGTAGCCTCTCTATTCTGAATAATGTCTCCCAAGGGGGCAGAACTTACCACAGTGATAGGGTGACCTTGGAAGTATTGCTTCAGCTTCCGGCTTGCCATGAACACCCCGTAAACAAGTTTCTGCCAATGAGGATATCTTTGTTTTGACTCGATGAGTACCTCACTGACATAATAAACCGGCCGTTGAACCGGATGTTCCTTACCAGCCTCCTTGCGCTCTACCACAATTGCCACACTGACAGCTCGTGAATTAGCAGCCACATATAATAGCAAAGGCTCTTTGTCAATGGGAGCTGCAAGAACTGGCGGCTCAGATAACTGCCTCTTCAAATCCTCAAAAGCAGTATTAGCAGCGTTACTCCAGACAAAGGTGTCTGCCTTCTTCATCAGTTGGTACAGCGGTAGGGCCTTCTCACCTAACCGGCTTATGAACCGGCTTAAAGCGGCAACACAACCCGCCAGTCGCTGAACATCATTGATACATGCCGGTTTAACCAAAGAAGTGATTGCCTTAATCTTCTCCGGATTAGCCTCGATGCCCCTGTTTGAGACCAAGAATCCCAAAAGCTTGCCTGCAGGCACACTAAATACACACTTCTTCGGGTTAAGCATCATTTTGTAAACCCGGAGATTGTCAAAGGTTTCTCTGAGATCAGATATCAAGGTTTCCGCCTCTCTGGATTTCACCACTGTGTCATCCACATAAGCATGAACATTGCGCCCAATCTGATTGTGGAGAAAATTCTGTACACACCGTTGATAAGTCGCCTGGGCACTCTTGAGCCCAAAAGGCATAGACACATAGCAGAAGGCTCCAAACGGAGTGATGAATGCCATCTTCTCCTGGTCCTTAACTGCCATCTTGATCTGATGATAACTAGAGTAAGCATCCAAAAAGCTCAAACGCGCACAACCCGCCGTAGCATCAATGATTTGATCAATACGGGGGAGAGCGAAAGGATCAGCCGGACGAGCCTTATTTAAGTCCGTGTAATCCACACACATCCGCCAGGTGCCGTTTTTCTTGAGCACAAGCACCGGGTTAGCCAACCACTCCGGGTGAAAAACTTCGACAATGAACCCAGCCGCCAAGAGCCGGGCGACCTCTTCTCCTATAGCTTTTCGTCGTTCCTCATTGAATCGCCGCAGAAACTGCCTGACTGGCTTATACTTCAGATCAATATTAAGAGTGTGCTCAGCGAGTCCTCTCGGTACACCCGGCATGTCAAAAGGCTTCCATGCAAAGATGTCCCGGTTCTCACGGATGAACTCGATGAGCGCGCTTTCCTATTTAGGATCCAAGTTGGCACTGATGCTGAATTGCTTAGACGAATCGCCCAGAGTAAAATCAACAAGCTTAGTCTCTGCAGCCGATTTAAACTTCATGGCCGGGTCATGCTCGGTAGTCGGCTTCTTGAGAGAGGTCATATCCGCCGGGTCAACGTTATCTTGATAAAATTTGAGCTCCTCTGCTGCACAGACAGACTCGGCATAAGCCGCACCGCCTTCTTCGCATTCCAGGGCCACCTTTCGGCTTCCATGCACAGTGATGGTACCCTTGTAACCCGGCATCTTGAGCTGTAAATAAACATAACACGGCCGCGCCATGAACTTGGCATAAGCCGGCCGCCCGAACAAAGCGTGATATGGACTCTTGATTTTTACCACTTCAAAAGTTAACTTTTCCGCCCTAGAATCATGCTCGTCTCCAAAGGCCACCTCTAGCTCAATCTTACCCACAGGATACGCCGACTTACCAAGAACCACTCCATGGAAGACGGTGTTGGAAGTCTTTAAATTCTTGTCAGTTAAGCCCATGCGCCGAAAGGTCTCGTAATAGAGGATGTTGATGCTGCTACCTCCATCCATGAGCACCTTAGTAAATTTATAACCACCAACCTGTGGTGCCCCTACCAGGGCCAGTTGACCCGGATTATCAACCCGGGGAGGGTGATCCTCCCTGCTCCAGACAATAGGCTGTTCCGACCACCTCAAGTAATGAGGGACTGCCGGCTCAACAGAATTCACCGCCCTCCTATGAACTTTTTGATCACGTTTACACAAACTTGTGGTGAACACGTGATACTGCCCACTGTTTAGCTGTTTTGGATGGCTCTGATAACCCGACTGCTGCTGTTGCTGACCTCCTTGACCAGTCTGCTGTTGATTATAACCACCCTGGCTTCCCTGGAAACCGGATCCTGAACCGCCGCCCGGGCCATGAAAGCCGCCAGCTCCTGAGCCGCCGCCTGGGCCTTGATTGCCATCAAACGTATTAGAATTCTTGAAAGCCTTCATGATTGAGCAATCCTTCCATAAATGAGTCGCTGGTCGTTCCCGGGTGCCGTGTTTCGGGCAGGGCTCATTGAGTAGTTGCTCAAGACACGGACCTGACCCGCCAAACCGAGGGGGTGGCTTTCCTTTGCACTTCTGATTGTTACCCTGTGCATTGGCCACAAATTCTGGGTTACTGTCCACCTTACGCTTATTGCCTCCTTGACTCGCCGGGTTATGCTGCTGACCCTTTCCATTACCGTTCTTCTTTCCCTTCCCTGTCTTTTCCTCATCAGACGCGGGATCCTTGGTACTATCAGAATCGGCATACTTGACTAAAGCCGCCATCAGCGTCCCCATATCGTTGCAATCACGCTTAAGGCGCCCCAGTTTCTGTCTCAGAGGCTCAAAGCGGCAATTCTTCTCCAGCATGAGAACTGCTAAGCCAGCATCCATCTTGTCAGACGAATGTATTATATCTTTGACCCGGTGCACCCAATGAGTCGTAGATTCACCTTCCTCCTGTTTACAATTTGTCAGGTCCACAATCGACATAGACTGCTTGCAAGTGTCCTTAAAGTTCTGGATGAAACGGGCCTTTAGCTCCGCCCATGAACCAATGGAATTGGGTGGCAAACCCTTTAACCAAGAACGGGCCATTCCGTCCAACATCATGGTGAAGTATTTAGCCATCGCTTCATCACTAACCTCCAGCAGCTCCATGGCCATCTCGTAACTTTCAATCCACGCCCCAGGCTGTAAATCGGTCGTATAATTCGGCACCTTTCGAGGTCCCTTGAAATCCTTGGGCAGACGTACATTTCGTAGAGCCGGCACCAGACAAGGAACTCCTCCGGTTCTAGTAGCAACACCCGCCTCAACGGAAGTCGTCGGGTAAGCCGGTGAGTCCTGTTGGGCTGCTAGCTGAGCTGCTAGCTGAGCCGACCGCTCGTCCTCCTGACGTATCCGATCCTGAACCTGGTTATACCCGCCGGGCTGATTCCGGCGCTGAGCGCTACTTGACAAGGCCTCTGACTCCATGTGTCTACTATAACTTGGGCTCCGGTTTTGACGAGGTGGAGCTAGCCAGGGCGGAGGGGTTGAGTGAATCCTGTCCCGGCTGTAGGAGTAGGTTCTTGCTGAGCCAGGGCTGTTTGGACAAGTTCCCTGATCCTCCGGGTTTCCACCGCTGTCGGATCATCACCATCTACTAGGAGAGCCGCCAAACATGCTGATGCTGCGATTAAGTTCTCCATGGGGTTGGAGAAGTGACCCTGTGGTATTGGTACGTAATGGGGCGGTGCCATATTGCCATGAAGAGGCACCGTCACCGGAGGCTGGACTGGGCCTCCCGCTCCGGATGTCATAAACTGATTTGCACCTGGCGGGTTACTTGGGCCGGCCCCGGGTGTAGCAAAGAGATTCCGAGGATCATAAATCTGAGGTAAACGGGACTGAGTTTTCTGATGTCTCCTCCTCATTACCTCATTAGATGCGTTCAAGCTCAACGTGAGCTGTAAGGCCTCTGCCTGAAGTTGCTGCGCCCGTACGTCCAAAGCCGCCCGCTTTGTGGCTAATCTAGTATCTTCAGCTGCTAAGGTTTCTTTGGCCCAGGCGATCTCATCGCGAACCTATGCCACCTCTGCCTCATGCTCAGATTGGTTCGCAGGGACGACTGTAGCAGTTACCAAGGCCGTAAGTTTATCCATGAGATCCATGAGCACCTGAGCCGGTGAGCGCACATGGCCTCCTGTCCCGGCTGCTCCTAACCCGGACGTTATCGCCGCTGAGGCCGTAGAATTTTGGCCGGGTTGAGTACCAGCCATGAAGACTCCTGCCCAGTTTGGCGACTCTGAGGGGTCCGGAATAGTGCTGCCATCGGAACAACCCCCAAGCACACCATCTTGAACTTGATACAGCGAATCTGTTGAGCCGGCGGACGAATCACCGTTAGAGAGGACGGCCGACTCACCATCACCTTCAGATCCTTCAGAAAGTTCACCTCCGTGGATGCAACCCACAAAGGCATGCTTCACGACGGGTTGAGCTCAGACGGGTTTCGCACGCTGAGCCGTCTCAACGAGGTCGGTGCAGCTGTCCAGCTCAGGGCCCGGCTCACCAATCCGGCTGATGAAGACGTGAATTCCGCCAAAGGGGACCCGGTACCCGTACTCAATTGAGCCGGCGTCGGGGCCCCAGCCTTTGTCGTCGATGTAGATCTTGCCGCAACGACTCTTGGTCATCCGGCCAACTGCGTATCCCTTGATCCCTTCGAAGCTGCCCTTCAAGAACTCAAATCCACCGTACGCTGGCCCCACGGTGGGCGCCAACTGTCGTGGAATTGTCACGGCAGATGTCCTTTTGTAAGGACTTAGTCGTGGAGCCATCGCAACTAGGAAGCTTAAAGGGGTTAATCGGGACAAGGACACGCGAGGTTTATACTAGTTCAGCCCCTTACGGTGAAGGAAGTCCTACGTCTAGTTGGGTTGGAATTGCTTGAGGTTTCGATGACCAGGGAGCGAGTTACGCTATGCCTGGCTCTCGATCAGTTGTTTTCTCTCCCTAAGCCGCTGGCGGGTCGTCCCCTTATATACACGGGTTGACGCCCTGCGGCCTACAGAGTCCCGACTGGCTCATAAACAGTGCCCGGCTCGGCAACTAGTTGCTTCTACCTTACAGTAGAAGTTATACCATCATCGCGGTTTATCTTTACGGGCCTCAGAGTCGCCTGTGGGCCTTTAAGCCTTTTAGTGAACCGCCATCTTCAGGCCTTGGTCTTGGGCTTCTGATGAACCTCTATTTGCGTAACCCGGCCTCTCCTGGATGGCTTACACAAATAGTCATATCCCCAACAGTTTGGCCTACTAGATTGATCTTTCTTGCAATGGGATAAGTGCTTAGCTTTGGGTTCAATCTTGCGGTGTCCTTTCCCAGTGACAGTAGGGGCAGCAAGGCACATATTGTATTGTTGCTATCGAGGATAACAAGATGGGGTTTTCATCATATTGCATGAGTTTATCCCTCTACATCATGTCATCTTGCTTAAGGCGTTACTCTGTTTTTAACTTAACACTCTAGATGCATGCTGGATAGTGGTCGATGAGTGGAGTAATAGTAGTAGATGCAGGCAGGAGTCGGTCTACTTGTCTCTGACGTGATGCCTATATACATGATCATGCCTAGATATTCTCATAACTATGCTCAATTCTGTCAATTGCTCAACAGTAATTTGTTCACCCACCGTAGAATACTCATGCTCTCGAGAGAAGCCACTAGTAAAACCTATGGCCCCCGGGTCTATCTTTATCGTATTAATCTCCTACTACTTAGTTATTTCCTTTGCTTTTTACTTTGCCTTTATTTTACTTCGCATCTTTATCACAAAAAAACCAAAAATATTATCTTATCATATCTATCAGATCTCACTCTCGTAAGTGGCCGTGTAGGGATTGACAACCCCTATTCGCGTTGGTTGCGAGGATTTATTTGTTTTGTGCAGGTACGAGGGACTCGCGCATAGCCTCCTACTAGATTGATACCTTGGTTCTCAAAACTGAGGGAAATACGTACGCTACTTTGCTGCATCATCCCTTCCTCTTCGGGGAAAACCAACGCAGTGCTCAAGAGGTAGCAAGAAGGATTTCTGGCGCCGTTGTCGGGGAGGTCTATGCAAAAGTCAACATACCAAGTACCCATCACATACCCTTATCTCCCACATTACATTATTTGCCATTTGCCTCTCGTTTTCCTCTCCCCCACTTCACCCTTGCCATTTTATTCGCCCTCTCTCTCTCTCTATCCTCCATCTATTTCTCTGTTTGCCTCTTTTTGCCCGCTTGTTTTTTTGTTTACTTGTGTGTTAGTTTCCTTGCTTGTCACGATGGCTCAAGATAATACTAAATTATGTGACTTCACCAATACCAACAACAATGATTTTATTAGCACTCCGATTGCTCCTCTTACCGATGCTGAATCTTGTGAAATTAATACTGCTTTGTTGAATCTTGTCATAAAAGATCCGTTTTCCGGCCTTCCTAGTGAAGATGCCGCTACCCATCTAAATAGCTTCGTTGATTTGTGTGATATGCAAAAGAAGAAAGATGTGGATAATGATATTGTTAAATTGAAGCTATTTCCTTTTTCACTTAGAGATCGTGCTAAAGCTTGGTTTTCGTCTTTGCCTAAAAATAGTATTGATTCATGGAATAAGTGCAAAGATGCTTTTATCTCTAAGTATTTTCCTCCCGCCAAGATCATCTCTCTTAGAAACAATATTATGAATTTTAAGCAACTTGATCATGAACATGTTGCACAAGCTTGGGAGGGAATGAAACTAATGATATGTAATTGCCTTACTCATGGTTTCAATTTGTGGATGATTATACAAATTTTTTATGCCGGATTGAATTTTGCGTCTAGAAATCTTTTAGATTCGTCCGCGGGAGGCACTTTTATGGAAATCACTTTAGGAGAAGCTACTAAACTCCTAGATAATATTATGGTTAATTATTCTCAATGGCATACTGAAAGATCTACTAATAAAAAGGTGCATGCGATAGAAGAAATTAATGTTTTGAGTGGAAAGATGGATGAACTTATGAAATTATTTGCTAATAAAGTGTTTCTTCTGATCCTAATGATATGCCCTTGTCTACTTTGATTGAGAATAATAATGAATCTATGGATGTGAATTTTGTTGGTAGGAACAATTTTGGTAACAACGCGTATAGAGGAAATTTCAATCCTAGGCCTTATCCTAGTAATCCCTCTAATAATTATGGTAATTCCTACAAAAATTCTTATGGAAATTATTATAATATGCCTCTGATTTTGAATCTAATATTAAAGAATTTATTACTTCGCAAAAGAATTTTAATGCTTTGATTGAAGAAAAATTGCTTAAGATCGATGAGTTGGCTAGGAACGTTGATAGAATTTCTCTTGATGTTGATTCTTTGAAACTTAGATCTATTCCACCTAAGCATGATATCAATGAGTCTCTCAAAGCCATGATAATTTCCATTGATGAGTGCAAAGAAAGAACCGCTAGGATGCGTGCTAAGAAAGATGCCTTTATAAGAGTGTGTTCTTCTAGTTCCTATGAAAATAATGATGAAGATCTAAAAGTTATTGATGTGTCCCCTATTAAATCTTTGTTTTGCAATATGAATATTGATAATGATGGGACTGAATATGATCCACCTTTACCTAGAAGGCGTTCCAAGAATTCAGAATTTTTTGATCTTGATGCTAAAATTGATAAAAGTGGGATTGAAGAAATTAAAACCCTAGATGTTGCTAAACCCACTATTATGGATTTCAAGGAATTTAACTATGAAAATTGCTCTTTGATTGATTCTATTTCCTTGTTGCAATTCGTGCTAAATTCTCCTCATGCTTATAGTCAAAATAAAGCATTTACTAAACATATTGTTGATGCCTTGATGCAATCTTATGAAGAAAAACTTGAATTGGAAGTTTCTATCCCTAGAAAGCTTTACGATGAGTGGGAACCAACTACTAAAATTAAAATTAAAGATCATGAATTCTATGCTTTATGTGATTTGGGTGCTAGTGTTTCCACGATTCCACAGACTTTGTGTGATTTGTTAGGTTTCCGTGATTTTGATGATTGCTCTTTAAACTTGCACCTTGCGGATTCCACTATTAAGAAACCTATGGGAAGAATTAATGATGTTCTTATTGTTGCAAATACAAATTATGTACCCGTAGATTTTATTGTTCTTGACATAGATTGCAATCCTTCATGTCCTATTATTCTTGGTAGACCTTTCCTTAGAACGATTGGTGCAATTTATTGATATGAAGGAAGGAAATATCAGATTCCAATTTCCATTAAGGAAGGGCATGGAACAATTTCCTAGAAATAAAATTAAATTACCTTATGAATATATTATGAGAGCCACTTATGGATTGCCTACCAAAGATGGCAATACCTAGATCTATCCTTGCTTGTTATGCCTAGCTAGGGGCGTTAAACGATAGCGCTTGTTGGCAGGCAACCCAATTTTATTTTTATTCCTTGCTTTTTGCTCCTGTTTAGTAATAAATAATTTATCTAGCCTATTTTTTGGTTGTGTTTTTTGTGTTTAATTAGTGTTTGTGTCAAGTAGAACCATTGGGAAGACTTGGGGAAAGTCTTGTTACACTTGCTGTAAAAAAACAGAAACTTTAGCGCTCACGAGAACTACTGCCATTTTTATTTGTAAAGTGCTATTTAGTTAATTATTTTTGCATATGATTAATAGATAAATTACTCACGTCCAGAAATTTATTTTAGAATTTTTGGAGTTCCAGATCTTGCGCTAGCTACAGATTACTACAGACTGTTCTGTTTTTGACAGATTCTGTTTCTTGTGTGTTGTTTGCTTATTTTGATGAATCTATGGCTAGTAAAATAGTTTATAAACCATAGAGAAGTTGGAATACAGTAGGTATAACACCAATATAAATAAAGAATGAGTTAATTACAGTACCTTGATGTGGTCTTTTATTTTCTTTCGCTAACGGAGCTCACGAGATTTTTCTACTTTAAGTTTTGTGTTGTGAAGTTTTCAAGTTTTGGGTAAAGATTTGATGGATTATGGAACAAGGAGTGGCAAGATCCTAAGCTTGCGGATGCCCATAGCACCCCCAAGATAATCTAAGGACACCTAAAAGACAAAGCTTGGGGATGCCCCGGAAGGCATCCCCTCTTTCGTCTACTTCTATCGGTAACTTTACTTGGAGCTATATTTTTATTCGCCACATGATATGTGTTTTGCTTGGAGCGTCTTGTATGATTTGAGTCTTTAATTTTTATTTTACCACAATCATCCTTGCTGTACACACCTTTTGAGAGAGCCATACATGATTTGGAATTTGTTAGAATACTCTATGTGCTTTCCTTATATCTTTTGAGTTATATAGTTTTGCTCTAGTACTTCACTTATATCTTTTAGAGCACGGTGGTGGATTTGTTTTATAGAAACTATTGATCTCTCATGCTTCACTTAGATTATTTTGAGAGTCTTAAATATCATGGTAATTTGCGTAAAATCCTAATATGCTTGGTATACAATATTAATAATAAAACTTTCTTATGAGTGTGTTGAATACTATGAGAAGTTTGATGCTTGATAATTGTTTTGAGATATGAAGATGGTGATATTAAAGTTGTGCTAGTTGAGTAGTTGTGAATTTAAAGAATACTTGTGTTAAAGTTTGTGATTCCCGTAGCATGCACGTATGGTGAACCGTTATGTGATGAAGTCGGAGCATGATTTATTTTTTGATTGTCTTCCTTATGAGTGGCGGTCGGGGACGAGCGATGGTATTTTCCTACCAATCTATCCCCCTAGGAGCATGCGCGTAATACTTTGCTTTGATAACTTGTAGATTTTTGCAATAAGTATATGAGTTCTTTATGACTAATGTTGAGTCCATAGATGTCGGTGTACAAAACTAGGGGCACATGTTTGTACCCCTTTACATGTGCACGGGCAGTCAGAGCCGCACCCGTGACCACACCAAGCAGAGCAAGGGAGGTAAGACAAGGTAAGACCGAAGCCCAAGACGAAGCAAAGCAATGACAAGGACCAAGGCCACAAAGATCAGATGGGCAAAGCAGGTTTCCCCAGCAGGGACCCTTGCCGGGGCAGCCTCAGCGGCCCTGGCAAGACCCTTGTCGGGGCAGCTCGCCCACGCCAGCCGAAGCGAGCCACCCTCGGGCCCACCAACACTCGACAAATGCATTGGACAGGGCTCGGGAGGCACCTCTGTGGTGGCATGCAGATCTTCGTGAAGACAAATAATAGTCAAGATCAAATGAGGATAGGAAGGCAGCCATCCTCATCGAAGAAACCCACAAGACCCCCGGCAAGATCCTTGTCGGGGACGCCTGCGCGCCACGGCAAGACCCTTGCCGGGCTGCCCGGCAAGGCCCTCGCCAAGCGCATCAGCAGGGCCGCCGTCAGGCCTGCACCAGTCAAGTCTCCGCCGCCGTTCGCATGCAGCTGCCGACCCAACCATCTGGGTAGGCACCTGCATGGCGACATGCAGCCCTTCATGGAGGATCCACCACCGCGCCACCTCAGCTGCCTGCCTACCTACATGGCACTGTATGCATCGCTGGCCAGGGCGCGTGTCGAAGCTTGGAGGAGCGGTAACGGACGGGACGGGCCCCGTCCCCGTCCCCGATAAAGTGGAGGGACACCTAAGCCTCGCACTTAATACGCTTTGTCCTGTAATACCAGGATAACCTCGCAACATGTTGCCTTTCCACCTCCTGTGTGCCACTGTGGCAATCCCTTTTTCTATAAAAGGAGGCCCAAGGCAACGAGGAGAGGGATTTGGCTTTTTGGAGCTCATTGCACCCCGTAGCTAGTTCAAGAACTCAGAATGCATCCACCAAAGCAGGACTAGGGTTTTACGCATCCTCGCGGCCCGAACCTGGGCAAAGAAACCGCGTGCTCTCTGTTAGACCCGCTCTTCTCTCAACCCCGCACCCCGCAACCACAGTAGGGATTCTTGTGATCCCATAGGTGTTGTTTCCCACCGACATCTTTGGCGCACCAGGTACGGGTGCGCGTTTGTGAGAATCTGGTCTGGTAGTTAGCCTAGCGGTTCTTCGTCGCCATGGCCCCTAAGAAGAAGACGGCCACGGCGATCGGCTCGTTGGGGGCCGAACGGCCCGTGCCGGTGCGGACGAGCAGCGGACCGGTCGCGGACAGGACCCGGGCCGCGGCCCGCGAACACCAGCACCACCCAGATAGTCGGAGCCTGGCGAGCGGCGTCGTTCATGCACCAGACGATCGGCCCCATGCCACCAGATCCAAAGACGGAGCTGGGCCCCCTGCCGGCAGTGCGGGGCCCTCCGGGGGTGTCGTCGCGCCGACTCCGAGCGGCGCGGCGACCTCCAGGACGCATACACCGACGACCATGCGCGTTCTTCCCATGGTGTGCGCGCCGAACAGCGTCACCACGTTGGTGACCCTGGGCACCGTCATGGGAAGAGCCTTGTGCGTCGCCAGCAAGGCGAAGGAGTTCAACATGCTCGCCGAAGCACTGGTGAAAATGGCACGCAGCCTCTGGGTCGTGACAGAGCTCCTTCTAACATAGTTAGAAGTCAAAGCGCGCCACGATCCACTCAGCTGTCACCGCCACCCACGCCAACGGAAGCCTTGGCGGGCACGCAGCTGCTCCTTGACTTCCCTCCTGCTGCGGAGAAGCTCGATGAGTGGAGAGCCACCATCCGGAGCCTCGTCGCCGTCGCGACCAGCGGGGCCCTCGGGTCGGCGCTCCACCGAACCGCCACCTGCTGGCGCTGGGAGGACCGAGGGAGCTGCGGCCACTGTGCACTCTCCTCCTCCTCGCTAGCCGCTGCGGGCGTCGGCACATCGCGGCGACGCTGGTGATAACATCCACATAGCGTCGTCCGATCCATGGACCCTCCGCGACTAGCACCAGGTCCTTCGGGAGCGAGCTCACGAAGACGCTCGAACCACCGTCGAGCGCCGGCGCGAAGCGCGCCGCTAGTCAGACAAGCGGGCGGGACCTGCTACGGACCACCCGGCACCGGGGGGACCCGGCAGCCTACCTTACGAGGTGGGCTGCCCGGCTTTTACCTGTGAGCTGAGGCAGTTCCAGTGGCCGTACCACCGCACGTTCAAGCCCGACGTCGGCGAGAAGTACACCGGCAAGACCCATCTGTCTGAGTTCCTCGGCATCTACACCATCGTGATGCAGGCCGCTGGGGCTCGCGATGACAAGGTGCTTGCCAACTACTTCCCGCTGGCGCTCAAGCCCAATGTGTTGTCTTGGTTGATGCACTTGCCGGCGGACTCCATCTCTTCCTGGTCAGATCTGTGTCATGAGTTCGTTGGCGCCTTCACGGGAGGCCACCAAGCACATGGCCAGGCCAGTGATCTGCATATCTGTAACACCCTCGATGCGACTATAGCTCCCACGTGTCGAGGCACGACTTAGAGACATAATCGCATTGAAGGCATATGCAAGTAAGGTAATCTTTACAACATCCCATGTAATATAATAATAAAGGGGAGATAACATAGTTGGCTTACACTCGCCACGTCAATCAAGGTACATAAATAACATTACATCATCCAAACACTCATGGCCCGACTACGGCGCCAAAATAAAAGATAACCCAACATGCGACACGGTCCCGATCACCCCCAACTGGGCACCACTACTGATCATCAGGAAAGGAAACATAGTAATGTTGAGAGTCCTCGTCGAACTCCCACTTGAGCTCGAGCGCGTCACCTGGAGCGGAATCATCAGGCCCTGCATCTGGTGTAATAGTAATCTGTGAGCCACGGGGACTCAGCAATCTCGCACCCTCGCGATCAAGACTATTTAAGCTTATAGGTAAGGCAAGGTAAATATAAGTGGAGCTGCAGCAAGCGACTAGCATATATGGTGGCTATCCTGTTCGCAAAAGAGAGCGAGAAGAGAAGGCAAGGCGCGAGCAAGAAACTAGAGAGCAACCTACGCAAGCATTACTCCAACACCGTGTCCACTTCCCGGACTCCGCCGAGAAGAGGCCATCACGGTAACACACTAAGTTGATTCATTTTAATTAAGTTAAGGTTCAAGTTATCTACAACCGGACATTAACAAATTCCCATCCATAACCGTGGGCACGGCTTTCGAAAGTTCAATCCCTGCAGGGGAGTCCCAACTTAGCCCATGACAAGCTCTCACGGTCAACGAAGGAATAGACCTCCTCCCAAGACGTTCCGATCAGACTCGGTATCTCGGTTCTTCAAGACACTTCAACGGGTTAAAACAAGACCAGCAACACCGCCCGAATGTGCCGACAAATCCCGATAGGAGCTGCACATATCTCGTTCTCAGGGCACACTCAGATGAATGCTCCATACAACTAAAACCAAACCTCGAGTTTCCCCGAGGGGGCGCTGCACAGGACTCTAGTTTGGACCAACACTCAGAGGAGCACTGGCCCAAGGGGGGCTAAAATAAGATGACCCTTAGGCTCCGGAAACCCAAGGGAAAAGAGGCTAGGTGACAAATGGTAAAACCAAGGTTGGGCATTGCTGGAAAATCTTTAATCAAGGCGAACTATCAAGGGGTTCCCATTATAACCCAACCGCGTAAGGAACGCAAAATCCGGGAACATAACACCGATATGACGGAAACTAGGGCGGCAAGAGTGGAACAAAACACTAGGCGAGAGACCAAGCCTTCCACCCTTTACCAAGTATATAGATGCATTAAGATAACAAGATAATATAATGATATCCCAACAAATAAATAAATGTTCCAACAAGGAACGGCCTCCAATCTTCACCTGCAACTAGCAACGCTATAAGAGGGGCTGAGCAAAGCGGTAACATAGCCAATCAACGGTTTGCTAGGACATGGTGGGTTAGAGGTTTGACATGGAAATTTGGGAGGCTTGAAAGCAAAAGGTAGGCATCGTAGCATTGGCATAGCAAAAGAGCGAGCAATCTAGCATAGCAAAGATAGTAGTGATTTCGAGGGTAGGATCATCTTGCCTGCAAAGTTGTCAGAGTTGACTGGATCCTCGAAAGCAAACTCAACGGGCTCCTCGTTAGCGAACTCGTCTCCCGGCTCTACCCAAACAAGACAAACAAGCAACAAGGACACAATCAACCACGTGCAAGGATCAAACAATATGATGCAACGATGATATGCTATGCGGGATGCGATGCGGGATGCATATGCGAGATGTGACAAGGAATGCATGAACCTGGCCTCAACTTGGAAATCCAAGTGTGCCACTAGAAAGATGAGATGAAATCCCTTGAAACGATATAAAGAACGCCGGAATCGGAGTTACGGTTGGGAAATGGCAAGCGATTCAAAAATGACACCGGTCTGCGATTTACAGCAAGTAGCCAACTAAATGCAATGAGATGAACATGATACAACACCCAAACATGACAACAAAATACATGGAAGGGATGCATTCAAGATGCTTAACAAAAGTCTAGCACCGAGCTACGGCCAATTCATCCATTAACAGGTTCAAACAAGCATGGCAAAATGCATATGGCAAACAGATTTCAGACTTAGTGAAATTAACACTTGTCTGGAATTCCAGCTCAGGTAGCCCTCTTCGGAGCAACAAAACTACATGCTACAGGACCTGAACATGGCAAAGTAAAGCATGGCATGGAGCTACTCAAAGAGATTAACAAAAGTCCCTTAGTGACCTTGAGCCAAAAGGGATCAGAAAATACAATTGCAAGCATGTGAACATGGCAAAAACATAATCAGATCACAGACTTAGTGAAAACTGGAGCATGCTGAAAACAGATATCAAGTAGGCATGTTTACGAGCTCGATGCACTCACTACGGAGCAAGTCATGACAACCTATGCATACACCCACCAAGAATACACAAAATGCAAGCTAGGAATGGCAAGAACAATAGCATATCATGCACGGATCAACTACAACATCATCGGCAAAATTGCAAACAAGTTGACAATCTGCCCAGATTCACAAAGTAGCAAAAGTAGAGCTCGATTGACTCAAGCTAGGGTGCTCCATAATTGCAAACAAAGACATGGATGGATAGATAACTACAAGATTAACAAAACATCCTTACTGATCATCCTCAAAAGAGGCACGGATCACTAGGAAACAACATGAACATATGGCCATATGAAATAAACAGCCCAAGGACTTAGTGGAATTGTGCTAAGTCTCTGAAATCAGCACTACCAAGTGCCTCACTTTGCAAGCTCGTGTTAATCACCACATACATCACAAAAATACATGGGTTGCACCTCTAGAAAGATGGCAAAACCCTTAACAAAACATATGTAGAGCTCATGGGCATATCATGCACACAATAATCATGGCAAAAATGACAAGTATGCAAATGGACTAGCAGATCTGACAATTATCTCAAGTAGCCCTCTTCTAACAGCATTTCGGGCATAAAGATGAACTCAAATGAAAATGATTCAATGGAATGAAATGATGTACTCTCTGAGACGAACATTTTGATATGCTATATGCCAAAAATGGAGCTACGGATGCGGAGATATAGCATGACGAACAGGAGCACATGGACTAGGAAATTCCGGGGACTTAGTGAAAAACTCAAGGGGAAAAAGTCAACCTCGTCCCAGATCCAGATCCGGCTGGCGCACGGATCGAGGATCGCCGGAAATGGGGGGGTTCGCCGGAGTCGGGCCGGATCTTCGCCGGAGAGGGGCGCGGGCGCCGGATCCGGGCATGGGGATGCCGGATCTGGCCGGCAGCGGGGCGGCGCCGGTGGCCAGAGGAAGCGGCGAGGCGGCGGCCGTCGTCGGGCGGCGAAGGGCGGCGGTGGCCGGCGAGGGGCGTCGGCGGCTGCGCGGTGGAGCGGCGGAGGCGGACGGGCGGCGCTAGGGCGGAGGAGAGGCGCGGCGGGGCGCGGCCCGGTGGCGGCGCGGGAGGGCCGGCCGCGGGCTTCCGCGGGCCGCGGCGGCGGACGACGTGGTGGCGACAGGTGGCGGGCTCTGGTTGGCGGCGGCGGGAATGTCCGGCGCGCCCGAACACGTCCGGCGCGCGGAGAGACGAGGGGGGCTAGGGTTAGGGTAGAATGATCCGAAATTTTCGGGGGAAGGCTAGTTTTATAGGTAGGAGGAGCTAGGAGAGTCCAAATGAGGTGCGGTTTTCGGCCACGCGATCGTGATCGAACGCTTTAGATGATGGTGAGGGTTTTGGTGGGTTTTGGGCCAAATTGGAGGGGTGTTGGGCTGCAACACACACGAGGCCTTTTCGGTCCCTCGGTTAACCGTTGGAGTATCAAACGAAGTCCAAATGATACGAAACTTGACAGGCGGTCTACCGGTAGTAAACCAAGGCCGCTTGGCAAGTCTCGGTCCAATCCAGAAATGTTTAATCCCCACACACGAAAGAAAGCTAGAAATGACCACCGGAGGAGAACGATGCGCCGGAATGCAAAACGGACAACGGGGAAAATGCTCGGATGCATGAGACGAACACGTATGCAAATGCAATGCACATGATGACATGATATGAGATGCATGACAACGACAACAACACACGGAGACAAAAACCCGAACCCGAGAAAATAAAATAACTTAACGCCGGAAACGGCAAGAGTTGGAGTACAAATTGGGAAAGTTACATCCGGGGTGTTACAATATCATTCCCAAGAAGGAAGAGGAGACCCTGTGCAAGTACATCCAGAGATTCAGCCAGGTGCAGTACAACATCCCCGACGTTCATCCCGCCGCTGTGATTAGCGCATTCCATCAGAACATGCGCAATCACAAGATGCGCGAGGAGCTGGCGATGACCAAGGTTAAGGATGTGGTCGAGCTCTACATTCTGGCCGACAAGTGCGCCTGGGCTGAAGAGGGAAGGAAGTACCCCAGCGAAAACGCCGGCGCGGAAACCGACTCTATGGAGGAGGACGCCGCCGCCCCGACGAAGAAGGGCCGGCGTCGCAACAGGAAACGCAAAGGCAAGGTCCTGCTTGCCGTTGAGGGATCTGACGATACCGGTGCCAGCAAGAAGGTCAAGGCAGACACCCCCGGAAAGGAGATTACCGGGTGCGCCGCCTGCCGGGCCTTGGCGGCTACCGACAAGCCAGGAAGCTCCAGCAAGCAATACTGCAAGATCCACCGCACCAAGGGCCACGATCTCCAGAACTGCTGGCAAGTCGAGCTACTTGTTGAGAAGAAAAAGGCTGAGTATGAAAGGCGGGACAAGGAGAAGGACTAGGATGGTGCTGAGGGATCCGGCAAGAAGCGCGGCGGCCAAAGAGGCCGCCCCAGCAAGGATAAACAGCAAGAAAGACCTGCCCAGGGCCGCGACAAGAAACAAGAAGACGACAATCGCGACGAGGACGACGAGTCTGGTGAGCAAGAGTTCTAGAAGGCTATGGAGGCCATGTGCGTCGATGGCGGCGCCTTGTTGCACACCTCTCACCACCAGCTCAAGCAGTGGGCGCGAGAGGTTACAGCAACAGAGCCGTCGTTCGACGCTCAGAAGCTACTAAAGTGGTCCAGCACGCCCCTCATCTTTGACACCGAGGACCACCCTGATCGCACTACCGCGGTCGGGTGTTTGCCATTGTTGGTTTCGCCAACAATACGCAACCTCAGGGTGAACAAGATGTTGGTTGACGGCAGGGCCGTCCTCAACCTGATCTCGCCTGTCGTGATCAAAAGGTTGCAGATCCCTGACGGAGACCTCGAGGAAACGGGCACGTTTCAGGGTGTCAATCCGGGGAGAAGCCAGCCAAAGGGAAAGGTCACACTGCCCATGACATTTGGAGGGGAGTTGAACTTCCGGACGGAGAGGATCGTCTTCGACGTGGCCGAGATCCCCTTGCCCTACAACGGGATCCTCGGCCACCCGGCACTAGCTAAGTTCATGGCGGCATCACACTACGCCTACAACATGCTAAAGATGCCCGAGTCGTTGACCATCATCTCCATCCCCTCCGACAAGAAGGACGCGTTGATCTCCGCCGACCAACTCTACCGGGAAGCAGTTGTAGCAGCTGCCGTCAAGGCACCTACTCCTGCCGCCGAAGACCCGGGAGGAAAGAAGGAGCCCGGCAAGACCTCTCGCACCCACTCCGGCAAGCGCCCCTCCTCGGGGTGTTGTGCTACCGTTGAGGACGTGCCAGAGAGATCTGTCGACAAGAATAAGAGATCCAGAGCCGGGCCGCCGCAGACCAAGAAGGTGCCCATCGCGGAAGACAGCACGAGAGGGGCCTTCATCGTAGGCTCCACCCTCAGCAGCAAATAGGAAGGGGAGCTGGTCACCTTCCTGCGGGCAAATGTCGACGTGTTTGCATGGGAAGCGTCCGACATCCCCGGTGTTCCCAGGGAGGTGATTGAGCACCACCTAGCCATCTACCCCCACGCGCGGCCCGTCAAGCAGAAGGTCAGAAAGCAGGCTCTGGAGAGGCAGGAGTTCATCACAGAGGAGATCAGGAAGTTAGAAGCAGCAGGATTGGTGAGAGGGGTGCTCCACCCGACGTGGTTGGCCAATCCGGTAGTGGTGCGCAAGGCGAATGGGAAGTGGAGGTTGTGTATTGATTACACAAATATCAATAAGGCTTGTCCTAAAGACCCCTTCCCATTGCCGCGCATCAACCAGATTGTTAACTCCACGGCCGGGTGTGATATGTTATCATTCCTCGATGCCTACTCCGGCTACCACCAAATCTTCATGACAAGAGAGGATGAAGAGAAGACAGCGTTCATCACCCCATGTGGTACGTATTGCTTTTTACGGATTCCTTTCGGGTTGAAGAGTGCTGGCTCAACGTTTGCAAGAGCGGTCCAAATTGGTTTTGAACCTTAGCTCCATAGAAATATGGAGGCCTACATGGATGACATAGTGGTCAAAACCAAGGACGGACCGACTCTTGTGCAAGATCTAGAAGAGACATTTGCCAACCTGCACAAGATCAACCTCAAGTTGAACCCTGAGAAGTGCGTCTTCGGCGTCCCGTCCGGCAAGCTTCTCGGGTTCTTCGTGTCACAGCGCGGGATTGAGGCAAACCCAGACAAGATCAAGGCCATTGAGCAGATCAAGGCGCCTAAGCGGATCAAGGATGTGCGTCGGCTCACCGGCTGCGTTGCCGCCATGAGCCGGTTCATCTCCAGGTCCGCCGAGCGCGTCCTTCCCTTTTTCAAGATCTTGAAAAGGTGGGCCCAATAGAGTGGACCCCAAAAGCTGAGGCCGCACTACAGGACCTGAAGAAATACCTTTCCTCCACGCCAATACTAGTTGCACCTAAATCACAAGAGCCGTTGCTACTGTATTTGGCGGCGACGAATCAAGTGGTCAGCGCCGCACTAGTGGCACAGAGGGAGGTCAACGAGGAGGCAGCAATGGCGGCAGAACCAGAGGATGGCGAGCCGAAGATTCCCCCGGCAGGGCCTGGTGCCGACAAGGCGCGGCACCTGGCGGAGTCTGGTGCCACCAAGGCGATGCCCCCGTGGTCGAGTGAAGTGGTGCCCAGGAAAAAGATGATGCAGCACCCGGTTTACTTTGTCAGCTCCCTCTTGCAGGGGGCTAGGTCAAGGTATTCTGGTGTGCAAAAGTTTCTCTTCGGCCTCCTCATGGCCTCGAGGAAGCTGTGTCACTACTTCCAGGCCCACGAGATCACTGTCATCACTCGCCTCCCGTTGCAACGGATACTGCACAACCCGGACGCAACCGGAAGGATTGTGGAATGCGCCTTGGAGTTGTCAAGCTTCGGCTTAAAGTTTGAGAGTACCTCGACAATTCAGAGCAGAGTCTTGGCGGAGTTCATCGCGGAATGGACCTCGACGCCTGACGAAGAAATCTAGGAGACTACTCTCCCCGGCAAGGAAGCAGACCGCAACTGGATCATGTACTTTGATGGAGCCTTCTCGCTGCAAGGCGCCGGTGCCGGCATGCTGCTCGTCTCACCCACTGGAGAGCACCTCAAGTACGTGATCCAGATGCACTTCCCCAGGGAGATGTCCACCAATAACACCGCCGAGTACGAGGGATTGCTTGCCGGTCTCAGGATCGTGGTGGACCTCAGGGTTAAGAAGCTCATCGTCAGGGGTGACTCGTAGCTCGTTGTCAGGCAGGTCAACAAAGATTATCAGAGCCGACTGATGGAAGCATATGTAGATGAGGTGAGGAAGCTGGAGGAACGCTTTGACGGTATCCAGGTGGAGCACGTCCCCCGAGCGGAGAATGACATCGCCGATTACCTGTCAAAGCGTGTCGCATTCAAGCTACCTATGGAACCAGGTACCTTTTTGCTCCGGTTAACTCAACCATCCGTCGATCCATCAACAGGGTAGAGCAAGCGGAGGAAATCAGGTCTCGGCAAGTACTTTCATACCGAGCCCCCCGAGGCTGCCGGCAAGCGTGCTACCACGGACGCTGAGCCTGCCCAAGAGCAGCTGGCTCCGGCGGGGCGTCAGGCCCTGGCCGTAGAGACAGCCGCTCCCATGGCGGAAGAGATGCCTTTGGTCCTTGCCGTCGAGCCTCAGGCCCCGGCATGGGCGCAGCACACTGTCCAATTCCTCCAAACAGGGGAGCTTCCTGAGGAGCAGGAAGAAGCAAAGAGAGTAGCCCGTCGGTCCGCCCTGTACCAGTTCGTCGATGACGTCCTGTACCGTAGGAGGCCGAACGGTGTGAAACTCAAGTGCATCCCCCGGGAGGAAGGACTAGAGCTGTTGGCAGAGATACATGGAGGCATATGTGGCTCCCACATAGGGTCGAGGACCCTTACCGGGAAGGCGTTTCGGCAAGGTTTCTTCTAGCCCACCGCCCTCCAGGATGCGACGGCACTAGTCACCAAATGTGAGTGCCAGTTCCATTCAAAGAAGCTTCATCAACCAGCTCAAGCCCTTCAGACAATCCCTCTCTCCTGGCCATTCTCGGTCTAGGGGCTCGATATACTAGGCCCTTTCCCCCGCGCTGTCGGGGGCTTTGAGTACTTGTACGTTGCAATCAACAAGTTCACAAAGTGGCCAGAGGTGGAAGCAGTGAGGAAGGTGACTGCTCAGTCAGCCGTCAAATTCTTCAAAGGACTGGTTGCCGTTTTGGTGTGCCAAATAGAGTCATCACTGACAACGCAGTTCACAAGCCACACCTCCATGCAGTACATCCAAGACCTTGGCGGCAAGGTCCGTTTTGCTTCCGTGGCACATACACGGAGCAACTGCCAAGCGGAGAGGACAAATGCTGAAGTGTTGCGAGGCTTGAGAACGAAGACCTTTGACAGGTTGCACAAGAGTGGAAGGCGATGGATTGATGAGTTGTCGGTGGTTCTTTGGTCGATTAGGACGACGCCAAATCGAGCCACCGGTCAGACACCTTTCGCCCTGGTATACGGGGCGGAAGCAGTTCTCCCCACGGAACTCATACACGGGTCACCTCGAGTGCTCGCTTATGATGAGCTTGAGCAAGAGCCGTTGCGCCAAGATGACGCGACACTCCTTGAGGAAGATCGTCTTCGGGAGGTTGTGAGAGCGGCATGCTACCAGCAAGCCTTGCGCCGCTACCATAGCCGCAAGGTTCATGCCCGAAGCCTTGAGGAAGGCGACCTTGTTCTTCGGCGCGTTCAGTCGGCCAAGAATTCCAACAAGTTGACGCCGAAGTGGGAAGGCCCTTATTGGGTAATACGAGTCCCCAGGTCGGGTGCAGTCCGCCTGGAGACCGAGGATGCCATACCAGTGAGCAACTCCTGGAACATCGAGCATCTTTGCAAGTTTTACCCATAAGGCGCGGCTTCCTGGGCCTCCCGGCAAGCCACCATTTGTACGAGCTTTGCCGACAAGGCATGTGACCCTCTGTACAAAGCCAGGCGCAGACCCTAAGCATAAATAAATGAAGCGCTGGCGCCCTAAGTCATAGCATGCATGCTAGGTCGAGTCTCATCCTTGGTTAGGGTTGATAGTGCTTAGCGGCGGCTAATCCCTAGCTTAGAGGTCGAGTGCGCATCTCTCTGTTCTTCTCTGTCTTCTTTGGTTCGCAGGACACATGAGTATCCTTGCCGAGCTGCTTTGGAAGGAAGGGGACGGACCGGCGTCCGGACCCCGGCAAGCCAGTATTGTCGGGGGCTACAAGAGCAAAGATCCACCCACGGCAAGCCAAGGTTGCCGGGGGCTGCAGATTCAGATAAGTTCTCTATCCCTTATCATGCGTTTCATTATGGACTGAGGTATGTGAAACCTCGTTTTATCCTTAGGCTACCGTGCTCCCCTCATTCCGGACCCTAGGACTCGTTTCCTGGGACCGAGTTTGGTCGTAGTCGCGGCAGCAAGGAAATGAAACGAGGAGCCTAAGCCCACCTCATCCCTGCCTCCACCAAGGACGTGAGAAAGGTTGAGTGAAGTGGGGGGACGGCAAGGCCTGTTGCCGGGTGAGAAAACGTTTATCTTAAAGGTAACAAGGATTTACTCCTTGTCGTGGGTTTTACCTGCGAACGAAAAACTCGGCAAACATCCCTTTTTCATTAAAAAAACATCCCATATAGGTACAGTTCATACGAAATGAAAACATGAACAAGGGGATTACAAGTTCTAAAGTTAACAAAGGCCCGGAGGATTACAAGACTAAAAAGAGATAAGATGCCTATAATCCCTTTCTTGTCCCTCTCCTCAGGAAATGGAACAAGAAAACAGAAGGGCAAAAGGGGCGCCTATGCGAGCTACGAGTGGCAGAACACACCAAGAGAACATCTTGGTGGCCGTCCAAGGGCTGGATGGTGATGGCGGCGCTGGAGGCAGAGCTCAAAGACGAGGCGGCACAACGTCGGTACGCGACGAAGGCGTCGGTGCCCGCGTACTCCTAGTTGACGGCCTTGCCGCCCGCCCTCTTCCTCTTCCGCAGCCTCCCAACGCCAGCCGCCCAAGGAGACGACCCCAAGAAGTTCAAGGAGCCGGCGAAACGGATGATGGGGTCGCCAGTGCCGCTCGGAGCGGCGCCCGACGCCTAATCGGACCCATCATCCTGCCGCCCGCTAGCCTCGTCGTCGCTGCCATTGTCCTCCTCGCCACTCTCACTCGAGGATGAATCTTCGTCGTCAGAAGAGCTCTCCACGCAGCACCTTACACGAGTCCCGAAGTGCCCGAAGATCTTAACGGAGAGGAGGCCACCCTCCATTAGTTTGAAATGGAGAGTGAGCCCATCCGTCAAGCTATGGAGGTGAGCGAAGGTCTTCCACCCTCGATGGAGATACATGACGTGAGGGGTGGGGAACTCGACGTCGGCCCATGTGTCGCTGTTCCCGCAGCCCCTCATATGCAACCGCAACGCCTGCAGCGGATCCAGCTCCATCTCCCGTGCGAATGGAGTTGGGAGGCGAAGGCGACGGCGCGATGGCTGGCGCAGCCTGACGAAGAATTCACAGGGGTTGTCCCCGGCATGGCCCTCCATCAGAGGAGGAGCTGTTGGCGGGGGAGAGGTTGATCTGCCGCCCCGTCCTCCTCTTCCCCGAGCACTCGACCTCTGCCCCGGCCTCGCCCACGGCCTCACCCCCTCCCCCTTCCCCTCGCGGCCGGCTCTGCCAACACGGGCTCAGGGGGAGGAGGGACGTGTTGTCGAGCGGCGACCCTCGCCGCCACCGTCGAAGGACCGGGATTCCCTTTCTCCATGGTGAATGAAAGGAAGGAGCGGAAGCGAAGGGAGGTAGAAGATGGAGAAATGCGGGATGCCATTCCCCCTTCCCCCTCTTTATAAAGGAACGGGGTTGGGGCTCGGCCACCCCGCTCGGCCAAACAAGACACGGGAGGCGCAGGGAACCAAGACCGACCCGCTGCCCCAACCAGCGATGGCCCGGTTTCCCGCCTCCACCCTTTGCCACCCCGAGCGCATGAAAGACGCGTGCCAGGCGTGCAGAACCGAGGGGACGGGTGAGGCAACCACTCCCCACCCTGCGATCGAGGGAGTGGATGCCTTGAAGACTCATTCAGTAAATGAGCCACGCCTCCATGCCTCCCTCCCTTTACGGGGAAGGCGCGAGCCGCCTCTTTACTGCGATGTGACGCATGCGTGTGAAAACCGCACCATGCATGCTACCTACGTCACGCACGCCCCTCCACCTCGCGTCGCACGCGCGGGTCGTGGGAAGCACAGCACGTGAAAAATCTTACCACGGTAAAAACCACCTCGCCTGCCCGCGCACCGTCTTGGGCCTGACCCAACAACGTGTCGCGCTTATGTGTGGCCCAGGCCCGGGGGCTCCTGTCGGTGTACAAAACTAGGGGCACATTTTTGTACCCCTTTACCTGTGCACGGGCAGTCAGAGCCATGCCCGTGACCACACCAAGCAGAGCAAGGGAGGTAAGCCACGGTAAAACCGAAGCCCAAGACGAAGCAAAGCAACGACAAGGACCAAGGCCACAAAGATCAGATGGGCAAAGTAGGTTTCCCTGGCAGGGACCCTTGCCGGGGAAGCCTCAGCGGCCCTGGCAAGACCCTTGCCGGGGCAGCTCGCCCACGCCAGCCGAAGCGAGCCACCCTCGGGCCCACCAACACTCGACAAATGCATTGGACAGGGCTCGGGAGGCACCTCTGTGGTGGCATGCAGATCTTCGTGAAGACAAAGAATAGTCAAGATCAAATGAGGATAGGAAGGCAGCCATCCTCACCGAAGAAACCCACAAGACCCCCGGCAAGATCCTTGTCGGGCCGCCCGGCAAGGCCCTCGCCAAGCGCATCAGCAGGGCCACCGTCAGGCCCGCACCAGCCAAGTCTCCGCCGCCGTCCGCATGCAGCTGCCGACCCAACCAGCTGGGCAGGCACCTGCGTGGCGACATGCAGCCCTTCGTGGAGGTTCCACCACTGCGCCACCTCAGCTGCGTGCCTACCTACATGGCACCACATGCATCGCTGGCCAGGGCGCGTGTCGAAGCTTGGAGGAGCGGCAACGGACGGGACGGACCTCTCTCCCGTCCCCTATAAAGTGGAGGGACACCTAAGCCTCGCATTTAATGCGCTTTGTCCTGTAATACCAAGATAACCTCATAACACTGTTGCCTTTCCACCTCCTGTGTGCCACTGTGGCAACCCCTTTTTCTATAAAAGGAGGCCCAAGGCGACGAGGAGAGGGATTTGGCTTTTTGGAGCTCGCTGCACCCCGTAGCTAGTTCAAGAACTCAGAATACATCCACCAAAGCAGGACTAGGGTTTTACGCATCCTCGCGGCCCGAACCTGAGTAAACGAACCACGTGCTCTCTGTTAGACCCGCTCTTCTCTCAACCCCGCGCCCCGCAACCGCAGTAGGGATTCTTGTGATCCCATAGGTGTCGTTTCCCACCGACAATGGATTATACGCACTCTCACCCTTCCATCATTGCTAGCCTCTCTAATACCGCGCACCTTTCGCCGGTATTATACACCCACCATATACCTTCCTCAAAACAGCCACCATACCTACCTATTATGGCATTTCCATAGCCATTTCGAGATATATAGCCATGCAACTTTCCACTATTCCATTTATTATGACACACTCCATCATTGTCATATTGCTTAGCATGATCATGTAGTCGACATCGTATTTGTGGCAAAGCCACCATTCATAATTCTTTCATACATGTCACTCATGAGTCATTGCATATCCCGGTACACCACCGAAGGCATTCATATAGAGTCATATTTTGTTCTAAGTATCGAGTTGTAATTGTTGAGTTGTAAGAAAAAAAAGTGTGATGATCATCATTATTAGAGCATTGTCCCAGTGAGGAAAGGATGATGGAGACTATGATTCCCCCACAAGTCAGGATGAGACTCCGGACGAAAAAAAAAAGAGAGGCCAAAGAAGCCCAAATAAAAAAGAGGCCATAAAAAGAGAAAAGGCCCAAATAAAAAAATGAGAGAAAAGAGAGAAGGGGCAATGCTGCTATCCTTTTACCACACTTGTGCTTCAAAGTAGCACCATGATATTCATAATAGAGAGTCTCTCATTTCGTCACTTTCATATACTAGTGGGAATTTTTCATTATAGAACTTGGCTTGTATATTCCAATGATGGGTGTCGGTGTCAAAACCGGCGGATCTCGGGTAGGGGGTCCCGAACTGTGCGTCTAGTCCGGATGGTAACAGGAGGCAAGGGACACGAAGTTTTACCCAGGTTCGGGCCCTCTCGATGGAGGTAAAACCCTACGTCCTGCTTGATTAATATTGATGATATGGGTAGTACAAGAGTAGATCTACCACGAGATCGGAGAGGCTAAGCCCTAGAAGCTAGCCTATGGTATGATTGTTGTGTATCAATGTGTTGTCCTATGGACTAAAACCCTCTGGTTTATATAGACACCGGATAGGGTTAGGGTTACATAGAGTCGGTTACAATGGTAGGAGATCTACATATCCGTATCGCCAAGCTTGCCTTCCACGCCAAGGAAAGTCCCTTCCGGACACGGGACGAAGTCTTCAATCTTGTATCTTCATAGTCCAGGAGTCCGGCCGAAGGTATAGTCCGGCCATCCGGACACCCCCTAATCCAGGACTCCCTCAGTAGCCCCTGAACCAGGCTTCAATGACGACGAGTCCAGCGCGCAGATTGTCTTTGGCATTGCAAGGCGGGTTCCTCCTCCAAGTACTTCATAGAAGATTTTGAACACAAAGATAGTGTCCGGCTCTGCAAAATAAGTTTCCACATATCTCCATAGAGAGAATAATATTTACACAAATCTAATCTGCTGATGTATTCCGTAGTGTGACATCACACCACGGCCAAGCCTTTATTCGAACCGTTTTACTGTCCCATCTCAGCGTGTTATGCGAGGCAGTTTCCTTGGCACGTGTTGTTAAAGCAGAGATCGTGTCCCCTTATTCCGGGATTCTCATCAATACGGGCGTGGGTAACCCAAGCGCACCATTGATTACGGCGCTTGGGAGATAAGCGAGTTTTACCAGGCTGGTGGGGACGCATAGTCACGTCCACCCATATAAGGGGATAAGGATCCACCTTTTCACCTACGCCTTCTTCCTCCTTTGCCTATCCATTTTCGCGCACTCGAGCTCCAGCGCCCAAGTCCGCACTCCCCACCTCAACCTTCTCCAGTCATGTCCGGAGCGAGAGGCAAGTGGATGGTCTCCTCCGTTACGGAGGGACACATCAAAAGACTAAGGAAGGCCGGATACTTGTCCAACGACATTGCGCACCAGCTTCTCGAAGAGGGGCAGCTCATCCCTACCCCTAGGCCCCATGAGAGGGTGGTGTTCCTCCCCCATTTCCTCCATGGACTGGGTTTCCCTCTCCACCCATTTGTCCAGGGGCTCATGTTCTACTATGCCCTGGATTTCCACGATCTGGCCCCGAACTTTGTCCTCAACATCTCAGCGTTTATCGTCGTGTGCGAGGCCTTCCTCCGCATCCGCCCCCATTTCGGCCTATGGCTCAAGACTTTTAATGTCAAGCCGAAGGTGGTGCGCGGCAACCAGGCAGAGTGCGGAGGCGCCATGGTGGGAAAGATGCCCAACATCTTATGGCTCGAGGGCTCCTTTGTGGAGACCCTGAAGGGGTGGCAATCAGGGTGGTTCTACATCACCGAGCCGCGCGACCCTAAGTGGGTTGCAGCCCCCGAGTTCCGATCCGGACCCCCAACGCGGCTCACGTCCTGGAAAGAGACGGGCCTGTCGTGGGGTAAAAAAGGAGAGCTGACCGGACTCCAAACATGCGTCCAAACCCTGGTGGACAAGCAGCTCAAGCTTGTCAACGTAGTCCAGGTTATGCTCATCCGCCGGATCCTCGCATGTCAACAACGGGCTTTCAACCTGTGGGAGTTCGACCCGGCGTGTCACCGAACTCTGAGCAGGCTCTTCGACACGACGTAAGAAGATGCCTGGAAGGTGCTTTTCAAAGGCGCCGAGGCCCCCGCATCCGCTACCGAGGATCGCGGATTCAGCACGCAGCGTCATGCTCGTGCGGTAAGCTATTTTTACCTTCTACAGGGTATCAGTTTTTCATAGTTTGACTCCATGCGGGATCTAAGCTCCCTTACCTTTGACAGGATTGGCAGGAGACGTCCGGACAAATCAACTATCCGGCTCCTTTGCCCGAAGGCCCAGCGGACGCCCGTTTGGCGAAGCTGCTGGTTCCGGCACCCTATGTGGTGCCGGAGAAGAAGGCCAAGAAGAAGGCCGCGGGGACTCGAAAGAGTGCCCGGCGCCAGGAGGTGTCGGATCCATCATCCGACGGCTCCAAGACGCACTCCTCCCACGAAGACGAGGAGGAGGAAGAAGAGACCTCTCCCCCCAGTGGGGGAAGGGAAGAAAAGGAAGGCCGCCCCAACTGGGGAGGCCGAAGGGTCCAAGAAGGGGAAAACCCTTCCTCCGGACTACTCCACCGACGCCGACGACGGCGAAGAGGAGTGGCCGCACAGGGCCAAGCCCCTGGCGAAATCATAAGTATCCGGATACCAGAGTAATTCATAGTATTCCTTTATTGCACAGCTTTCCCTTATGTTGAATACGAATGTGCAGCCCACCAAAAGACTGGCTCGACGCGTTGTCGAGCGGTTCACTGGACTCGTCGGACATGAATTCGCTTCCGACGGCTTCCTCCCCCCGCCCTACGGACGACGCCGAAGTGTTGTCCCAACAAGTTCCAAGCCAGGAGGAGGTGGTCCTAGAGGCGCCGCAAGGCGACCTCCCGGACTCCAGAGGTGAAGGGGATAAAATCTCCCAGGGCTCCAAGTCCGGCTCCAGGCCGGACACCGCCCCGGAACCTTCAAAGGTTCCAGAGTCTAGCGGGCGACCTCCTTCCAAGAGGAGCGAGCCCTCCGTGCCGGTGACCCTCGTCCAACTGAGCCCTCTGTTGGAGGCGCTCCAAGGCGCCTCCATCGACGAGGAGCACCGCACCATTATGAGTGCGGTGGTCCAGAAGGTTCAGTCTGCCAAGAGCGGACCGACTGAAGCTTGTGCTAGCCTTTTAACAGGATTTGAGGTAAGTAAAGAATATGTAAATAATATTATCGCATAGACAGTAGTCCTTGATGCTCTGTTTGGCGTTCGGGAAGAAAAGCCGAATAGAGGATCAAATGAAATTCGCAGGAGTCTAACAAAAAAGAGTCAATATGCGTATGTAGGCTTCTCTGCTGGCGTCCGCCGCACAGACTGCGGAAGTGGACATGCTAAAGCAGAACCTCGAGCAGTCCGAGCAAGAGCTCGGGCGTGTCAAGAAGCAGCTCGAGGACAAGGAAGGTAAGAAATACCTTGTTTAAATATATATATGAAAAGGTGCAATTGCAAAAAATGACAGGATTATCGTGGCTATTGTAGGGGCCACGTCTGAGGTGGCGACCCTTAAGCAAGCGCTACTCGAGGCCGAGGAGACGGTGGCCACGGAGCGCACCGAGCAGGAGAAGTATGAGGCCGAGGTTGGCAAGGTGCGGCAAGAGCTCCAGGCTCTCATGGAAAAACATGAGAGTTTGGAGCTTGACTCAAAGACGCGAGCGTCCGAGTTCGCGGTGGCTATTGAAAATGCCAAGTCTGCCAAGACCGAATCCCAGAAGGCCCTCCGGGAGTTGGATGATGTGAAGAAGATAGTGGCGGGTAAGGCATTCTTTATGCAAAGCAAACACATAAACGTAAGTTACTTGTTACTTACCCGAATCCGGAGCTCTCCAGGAGCGTTCGCAGATCTTCCCCGTAGCGTGTCCGATGCCGCCGCATTCTGTCGGGCCAAGGAGGGCCGCTCGACAGAGAAGGTGTTCTGGTCTCAGTATGCTGAGACCGGACACCCCGTGCCCCTGAGCGACCAGCTGAAGCAACTGGTCGAGCTCCACAAGGCGGCCGAACAGGCCATGAAGGGCCTCATAGTTCGGCTGTGGCCTGGAGAGGCTCAGCCTGGGAGCTATTTCGGGCTGGTGCGGCGGCTGGTGGAGGCATGTCCAAGGCTCGAAGTCATCAAGCGCTCCGTCTGCATTGAAGGTGCCCGTAGGGCCCTTGCCCGTGCTAAGGTGCACTGGGGCAAGCTGGATGCTGAGAAGCTTGTGAAGGACGGGCCACCGCCGGGGAAAGAGCATCGCAAGCCCGAGAATTATTATTAGGATGTTCTAGAGGGTGCCTGCCTTGTGGCAGATGAATGTTCCAGAGATGTAATTTTTGAGTAAAACTCGCTCATTTTGTCCTGTGCGCTGAAAACTTGTTCATAGGCGCTAAGTAATGCTGTTGGAATTTAAAAGATTACCTTCTGTGCGGCTATTTATCAATTCTGAGAGATGGTGAGTCGTCGGCTTCTGCCCCCGTGCAACTAGTGCTGGGGTGTTCGGGGATAAACCTGAGCGCTCTTTTTCCCATGTTTGGGTCCTTCGAGGGAGGCGCTCAGCCCAACAAACAAGGCAATCGGACTATAATGCGTCAACACTCTCACTTAGCCATAGAATTCTATAATTTTAAATTTCGGCGAAGCCCCTGGTATTCGGAAGACCGAGTTCGGGGCGCTATCCACGCCTTGGCCGGACAGAGCCGACTCCTCGCTCTAAGCGGCATAAGTCTTTAAGGACTCGAAAAACATCTCGAACAGCGACCAGCTCTCGCTTCATCATGACAGTCAGTTTTAGTTTTCTCCACTGAGGTGCTCGACCCAGCTCAACTGGGGCACAATCGCAGTGGTTCTCCTAGTGCTACCTTAGCCTATATAGCGGAACGTAAGCCACCAAAACATAGGAGCCGGGCAAACCCCAACTATTGACCCAAGACATGATTCGGAGCCGATGCATATAATGCTATAAGTTCGGGGTGCCGCACTTGTTAAAGTGTTCGGACTTCTCACACCATATTGAGGGGTACTAAAGCCCCTGGCGTATTTTGGCCGTACCAAAGTGTACGGGTGCAACATGTCGTTAAGGAACATATATTTACAGAAAAAAGAGTAATGCAAAAATAGACAAAAGCTATGCATTGTTTATTAAAAAGGGCTGCGACCAAAGCAGAACGATACAAATAATGCGAGAAGCAAAAGGTTGGACTATTTAACATGTCCGTTCCAGGGGCAAGGCTGCGGAATGGTATGCGAAACAGGTATACTGCTCGTGATAGAGACCACCTGGGAGTTCCGTAATGCGGTGTGGCTTGTCTGCTTCCCTGGTTCTTGCATCGTTTGTGCGGTAATTGAACTGCCGAACAGGCCTTCCGAAGAATGGAGTCCTGAAAGTAAGAGAAAATTAAAAAATCGGCAGCCCCTAGTGCTGTTTAAGCCGTGTTTCGGGCGTGCCGTGATGGTGCCCCTCCCCCTGTACCCATGGTATTTCTAGAGCGTAGTTATGTACGTGAAGCACTGGTGTCGCCTTTTTGCGAGGGCTGGGGTTGGGGCCGCATTGCTACGCCTGCTCAGATCGTGCCAGGCGGTCTTGTTGTAGGTTACTCCGGGCGCTCTTGACGGTGTCCGGTCGTTTAGTGGCCGGACTAGAGAACTGCCTGGAGAGGCTGCTTTGTACTTCCACTGCAAGGGTCGCCGTGTGCTCCTCCGTTCGGAGGGAGCGTTCGGTGTTTCCATTGACCGTAATTACTCCTCGAGGGCCTGGCATTTTGAGCTTAAGGTATGCATAGTGCGGTACCGCATTGAACTTGGCAAATGCGGTTCGCCCGAGCAGTGCGTGATAGCCACTGCGGAATGGGACTATGTCGAAGATTAACTCCTCGCTTCAGAAATTATCTGGAGATCCGAAGACCACTTCAAGTGTGACTGAGCCTGTACAGTTGGCCTTTACACCTGGTATTATGCCTTTAAAGGTCGTTTTGGTGGGATTAATCCTCGAGGGATCTATGCCCATTTTCCGCACTGTATCCTAGTAAAGCAGGTTCAGGCTGCTGCCGCCGTCCATAAGGACTCTAGTGAGATTAAATCCGTCAATAATTGGGTCTAAAACCAATGTGGCGAATCCGCCATGACGGGTGCTAGTGGGATGGTCCCTTCGATCAAAGGTGATCGGGCAGGAGGACCATGGGTTGAACTTTGGGGCGACTGGCTCTACCGCGTATACGTCCCTTAACGCGCGCTTCCGCTCCCTCTTGGGGATGTGGGTTGCGTATATCATGTTCACCGTCCGCACTTGTGGGGGAAAACCCTTCTGTCTACTGTTGTTCGGCGGCCGGGGCTCTTCATCGTCATCGCTATGCAGCCCCTTGTCTTTATTTTCAGCATTTAACTTGCCTGCCTGCTTGAACACCCAACAATCCCTGTTGGTGTGACTGGCCGGCTTTTCGGGGGTGCCATGTATCTGGCACAAGCGGTCGAGTATTCGGTCCAAACTGGACGGGCCCCTAGGATTTCTGTTGAATGGCTTTTTCCGCTGACCGGATTTATAGCCTCTGAATCTGGCATTAACTGCCGTATCCTCAGTATTGTCGTCTTTAATACGGCGCTTTTGCTTGTTGCGACGTGACCTGCCACTATTATCCCTGGTATCCGAATTACCAGGGTTCTTGGTCATATTGTTGCTATGAGCAAGCCAGCTGTCTTCTCCCGCGCAAAAGCGGGTCATGAGTGTCGTGAGTGCTGCCATAGATTTCGGCTTTTCCTGTCCAAGGTGCCGGGCAAGCCACTCGTCACGGATATTGTGCTTGAAGGCTGCTAGGGCCTCTGCATCCGGACAGTCGACTATTTGATTTTTCTTTGTTAGGAACCGTGTCCAGAATTGCCTGGATGATTCCTCTAACTACTGAATTACGTGGCTTAGGTCATCGGCGTCTGGTGGTCGCACATAAGTGCCCTGGAAGTTGTCGAGGAATGCGGCTTCCAGGTCCTCCCAACAACTGATTGATCCTGTTGGCAAGCTGTTAAGCCAATGCCGAGCTGGTCCTTTAAGCTTGAGTGGGAGGTATTTGATGGCGTCGAGATCATCGCCGCGGGCCATGTGGATATGAAGGAGATAATCCTCGATCCATACCGCAGGATCTGTTGTGCCATCGTATGATTCGATGTTTACGGGTTTGAAACCCTTGGGGATTTGATGATCCATTACTTCGTCTGTGAAGCATAGTGGGTGTGCGGCGCCTCTGTACTGGGCTATATCCCGACGTAGCTCCAATGAGCTTTATCTACTATGTTCGGCCCTACCGGATTTGTGTCCGGCATGACGGTTATCGTCTCGAGTCGTGGGGCGCCCACGCGATCCGTAGATCGATCTTGTTTGCCTTGCCTTGTCCTCCAACATATCTCGCAAGTCTGGTGCATTTTCCCGTCCCTTGGTACGGGGTGCGGCTTGAGTGGAGGGCCGAGAGGCCTCTCTGTCGCGGCCACGAGGTGGCCCGTCGGCCGTATCAAGTGCTTCCTCCTCTAATCGGGGTAGCAACCTGCGCCTTGGGTAGCTCTTGGAGGGCATTCGAGTTTATGCTCTTCGGCCGCAAGGACTTCAGTCCATCTGTCGACTAGCAAATCTTGATCAGCTCTAAGCTGTTGCTGTTTTTTCTTGAGGCTTCTTGCCGTGGCCTTAAGCCTGCGTTGAAAATGCTCTTGCTCGACGGGATCCTCTGGCACGACGAATTCGTTGTCGTTGAGGCTTGCCTCGTCTTCGGAGGGAGGCATATGATTATCGCCCTCGACCTCTCTGTCTGCCGCTTTCTCTTGAGGGCTGGTTTCTCCATCCTCCTGTGCTGAATCTTGCTGGAGGGGGTTTTCTTCGGCACTCTCCAGAGTATTATTATCTCTCGTGCTGGAATCGCCGTATTTGTTTTGGCGGGATTTTGAGCGGCGCTGCTGACGCCGGCGCTTAGGCTGTTTCTTGGAGGGGTCATCCTCCGCTGTTCCATCGCCATCTCCTTCTTTTGGGGTGTCCACCATGTATATGTCATATGACGAGGTGGCTTTCTAGGGCCCGATAGGCGCTGGTTCTTCATTGTCTCCTGCATCGGCGTCCATACCGTCGATGTCTTCGGAGTCGAAGTCGAGCATGTCGGTTAAATCGTCGACAGTGGCTACAAAGTGGGTGGTGGGTGGGTTTTGAATTTCTTCATCGTCCATATCCCAACCTTGCTGACCATAGTCCGTCTAGGGCTCTCCTGATAAAGAGAGAGACTTTAGTGTCTTCAGAATATCGCCGAAAGGCGAGTGCTGAAAGATGTCCATGGCAGTAAACTCCATGATCGGCGCCTGATCGGATTCGATCGGTAGGGGCGCGAGGGATTCGGAGTTCGGAGAGGAGTCCGGCTCCTTGGAGTCATGGGTTTCGCGGAGTGCGGGGCTGGTGTTCGGCTCGATCGCCATTGGGATCGCAGCCCTCGAGGCGGTGTCCAACCACCCGTCCTCGATCGGCACAGTTGGCTCCGAATTAAGGGTCGAAGCCGATGCGGGTGCGGCCTCCAAGGCACTGTTCAGCGGCAGAGCTAGATCATGCTCGTCGTGACAGTGCGGCGCGCTCGGCAGTGGCTCGAATCCGTCAAAGATCAAGTCCCTGCGGATGTTAGCCGTGTAGTTTAAACTTCCAAATCTGACCTACCAGCCAGGGTGTAGCTTTCGATCTGCTCCAGATGGCCAAGTGAATTGGCCCGCTGTGCGAAGCCGCCGAAGACGAGGATCTGTCCGGGGAGGAAGGTCTCACCCTGGACTGCATCGCTACTGATGATCGTAGGAGCCATCAAGCCTGACGGCGACGACACAGAGGAACTCTCAATGAAAGCACCAATGTCGGTGTCAAAACCGGCGGATCTCGGGTAGGGGGTCCCAAACTATGCGTCTAGGCCGGATGGTAACAGGAGGCAAGGGACACGAAGTTTTACCCAGGTTCGGGCCCTCTCGATGGAGGTAAAACCCTACGTCCTGCTTGATTAATATTGATGATATGGGTAGTACAAGAGTAGATCTACCACGAGATCGGAGAGGCTAAGCCCTAGAAGCTAGCCTATGGTATGATTGCTGTGTATCAATGTGTTGTCCTACGGACTAAAACCCTCTAGTTTATATAGACACCGGATAGGGTTAGGGTTACATAGAGTCGGTTACAATGGTAGGAGATCTACATATCCGTATCGCCAAGCTTGCCTTCCACGCCAAGGAAAGTCCCTTCCGGACACGGGACGAAGTCTTCAATCTTGTATCTTCATAGTCCAGGAGTTCGGCCGAAGGTATAGTCCGGCCATCCGGACACCCCCTAATCCAGGACTCCCTCAATGGGCTTCCTCAAAATGCCCTAGGTCTTCATGAGCAAGCAAGTTGGATCCACACCCACTTAGTTTCTTTTTGAGCTTTCATATACTTATAGCTCTAGTGCATCTGTTACATGGCAATCCCTACTCACTCACATTGATATCTATTGATGGTCATCTCCATAGCCCGTTGATACGCCTAGTTGATGTGAGACTATCTTCTCCCTTTTTGTCTTATCCACAACCACCATTCTATTCCACCTATAAGTGCTATGTCCATGGCTCACGCTCATGTATTGCGTGAACATTGAAAAAGTTAGAGAACACCAAAAGTATGAAACAATTGCTTGGCTTGTCATCGGGGTTGTGCATGATTTAAATAATTTGTGTGGTGAAGATGGAGCATAGCCAGACTATATGATTTTGTAGGGATAACTTTCTTTGACCATGTTATTTTGAGAAGACATAATTGCTTTGTTAGTATGCTTGAAGTATTATTATTTTTATGTTAATATTAAACTTTTGTCTTGAATCTTTCGGATCTGAATATTCATACCGCAATTAAGAAGAATTACATTAAAATTATGCCAAGTAGCACTCCGCATCAAAAATTCTGTTTTTATCATTTACCTACTCAAGGACGAGCAGGAATTAAGCTTGGGGATGCTTGATACGTCTCCAACGTATCTATAATTTTTGATTGCTCCATGCTATATTATCTACTGTTTTGGACATTATTGGGCTTTATTATCCACTTTTATATTATTTTTGGGACTAACCTATTAACCGGAGGCCTAGCCCAGAATTGCTGTTTTTTGCCTGTTTTAGGGTTTTGAAGAAAAGGAATATCAAACGGAGTCCAAACGGAATGAAACCTTCGGGAACGTGATTTTCTCAATGAACAAGACCCAGGAGACTTGGACCCTACGTCAAGACACAAAAGAGGAGGCCACGAGGTAGGGGGCGCGCCTACCCCCTCCCCCTAGGCACGCCCTCCACCCTCGTGGGCCCCCTGTTGCTCCACCGACGTACTCCTTCCTCCTATATATACCTACGTACCCCCAAATGATCAGATACAGAGCCAAAAACCTAATTCCACCGCCGCAACTTTCTGTATCCATGAGACCCATCTTGGGGCCTGTTCCGGAGCTCTACTGGAGGGGGCATCGATCACGAAGGGCTTCTACATCAACACCATAGCCCCTCCGATGAAGTGTGAGTAGTTTACTTCAGACCTACGGGTCCATAGTTATTAGCTAGATGGCTTCTTCTCTCTTTTTGGATCTCAATACAATCTCAGTTTGGTTTGGCCTACTAGATTGATCTTTCTTGGAATGGGATAAGTGCTTAGCTTTGGGTTCAATCTTGCGGTGTCCTTTCCCAGTGATAGTAGGGGCAGCAAGGCACGTATTGTATTGTTGCCATCGAGGGTAACAAGATGGGGTTTTCATCATATTGCATTGAGTTTATCCCTCTACATCATGTCATCTTGCTTAAGGCGTTACTCTGTTTTTAACTTAATACTCTAGATGCATGCTGGATAGCGGTCGATGAGTGGAGTAATAGTAGTAGATGCAAGCAGGAGTCGGTCTACTTGTCTCGGACGTGATGCATATATACATGATCATGCTTAGATATTCTCATAACTATGCTCAATTCTGTCAATTGCTCAACAGTAATTTGTTCACCCACCGTAGAATACTTATGCTCTCGAGAGAAGCCACTAGTGAAACCTATGGCCCCCGGGTCTATCTTTATCATATTAATCTCCTACTACTTAGTTATTTCCTTTGCTTTTTTACTTTTCCTTTATTTTACTTTGCATCTTTATCACAAAAAAACCAAAAATATTATCTTATCATATCTATCAGATCTCACTCTCGTAAGTGGCCGTGTAGGGATTGACAACCCCTATTCGCGTTGGTTGCGAGGATTTATTTGTTTTGTGCAGGTACGAGGGACTCACGTGTAGCCTCCTACTGGATTGATACCTTGGTTCTGAAAAACTGAGGGAAATACTTATGCTACTTTGCTGCATCATCCCTTCCTCTTCGGGGAAAACCAACGCAGTGCTCAAGAGGTAGCAGCTACGTGGCAAATCCGTAAATGCCCCTGTAGAGCACCAAATTCGGGTAAGAAAAAAGAGGGTGTCCTTCACAGACTTGTTTTGCATAATGAAAGCCTTACCCGCCGCAATCTTCTTAGCCACCTTGAGTTCCTGAAGGGCACTCTGGGCCTCAGCTCGAGCCTCTTGTGCGCCCTGGCGGCCCTTCACAAGTTCGGACGCCTGCGTCTTAGAATCACGCTCTAGGGACTCGTACTTCTTGACGGCATCCTGAAGCTCTTGCTGAACCTCGCTGACCCGGGCCTCGTGCTTTTCGCATACAGCGTGTTCCTTGGCCGCTTTGTCCTCGGCCTCAGCTAATGCCTTCTTGAGGGCCGCCACCTCGGTCGTGGCCCCTAGCATAGTCCATGACACTTTAGTCAGCACGAAGTATTCATCTTTCCTAACATACACGCACAGGTTACTGCATACCTTGGTTGTCCTCCAGCTGCTTCTTCACAAGGCTGAGATCCTCCTCGGCCCGCTCCAGGCTCTGCTTCAGTTCGGAGACCTCCGTAGTATGAGCGGCAGCAGCCAGCAGCGACGCCTGCTTATTTACATAGACATCATATGTTAGACTCCTACAAAAATTGTTTTGATCCTTTGCTCGGCTTTTCTTTCCGAACACTGAATAGAGCATCAGGGGCTACTATCTATGCTGTAATTACCTCAAAGCCTGTTAAAAGGCTAGTGCAGGCTTCGATCAGCCCGCTTTTGGCAGACTGAACCTTTGTGATCACCGTACCCATGAGGACACGGTGTTCATCTACAATGGAAGCACCTTGCAGTGCTTCCAGCAGATCATTAGGCGCCTCCGGTTGGACGGAGGCCACCAGCGGAATAGGCACACCCCCCCTTTCGGGGAATGCCGTTCACCGGACTCTGGAGCCATATAGGTCTCCGGAATGATATCTGGCTGAGGACCGAATGGAACTCGGCCCCCACCATCAGTCCCCATGGGGGTTTTTTCCCCCATGTGTCCGGCGGCCGTGGAGTCATCCTTGGACGCCGCCCTGACGATATCCATAGCCTCCCCTTGGTCGGGAAAGGCTCTTTGGGACACCACCTCGTCATCGCCTTTGGGCGAGGCAGAGTGAGCAGGTGGTGGCGACATGCTAGCCATCTCCTTCGAGTCTAGTGATCCTTCTGTCGAGGATTGCGAAGAACTATCATGGGCCGGACTGCAATAGCATAAATGATATGGCAAAGGGGAAGGGCATACATTTGGACGAGCATAAGGTCTTTGGTACTCATGGAGCGACCCGAGGCTTGGTCTGGGGCATTTTCTCCGGACTGCTATCGACATCCCACGCGGAGTTATCCGCGAGAGAGCCCTTCCCCCTCTTGGGTGCCTTCCCCTCCAGGTTCGTGGAGGCCCCCCTTTTCTTCCCCCCCCCCCCCCTTAGGGGGGAGTTGTCTTCTTCCTCCTCGTCATCGTCTTCAGTGACCAAAGGGTCAGTCTCATCTTCGGATGACAGGTCCGAAGTGTCCTTTCACCGAAGGCCACTCCTGGTCCCCTTGGAAGCCTTCTTGGTCTTCTTCTCTGGCACTTCATAAGGCGCCAGGAACAACATCTTCGTCAGGAGTGGGGTCTCTTCGTCTTCGAGTAGCGGGGCTGGACAGTTAATCCGCCTCGCTATGTCGGTCCAGGCCTAAGGAAAAAATTGATAGGAGAGCTTAGACTTCTTTCTCACAATGCGTTGGTAAAGACTATGCCTTGAGAGCGTGAAAGAACTTACCGAATTAGCTTGGCGCTTTGAGCTAAGCCCACGATCCTCGGTTGTAGGCGGTGGCGTCTCGCCGGCCTTGAAAAGCACTTTTCAGACATCCTTGTGCGTTGTGCTGAGGAGATCTAGTAGCGTCTGATGCTTGGCCGGATCGAATTCCCACAAATTGCAAGTCCGGCGTTGGCACGGGAGGATCCGACGGATGAGCATAACCTGGATCACATTGACAAGCTTGATCCTGTTGGATATCATGTTCTGGACACATGTCTGGAGCCCTGTCAGCTCGCCCGGAGAACCCCAGGTTAGGCCCTTCTCTTGCCAGGAGGTGAGCCGCATCGGAGCTCCGGATCGGAATTCGGGGGCCGTCGTCCAGTTGATGCCGCGCGGCTCGGTGATGTAGAACCACCCCGACTGCCACCTCTTCACCATTTCCAAGAAAGAACCTTAGAGCCAGGTGACGTTGGGCATCCTACCCAACATAGCTCATCCGCACTCTGCCTGTTGACCGCTCACCACCTTCGGCTTCACATTGAAGGTCTTCAGCCATAGGCCGAAATGAGGTGGGATGCGGAGAAAGGCCTCGCAAACAACTATAAATGCCGAGATGTTGAGGATAAAGTTGGGGGCTAGATCATGGAAATCTAGCCCATAATAAAACATCAGTCCGCGGACAAACGGGTGGAGAGGGAATCCCAACCCGTGGACAAAATGCGTGAGGAACACCACTCTCTCATGAGGCTCGGGGTGGGGACGATCTGTCCCTTGGCCGGAAGTAGGTAAACGATCTCCTTGGCTAGGTATCCGGCCTCTCGGAGCTCCTCTATATTTTTTCTCTTAACGGAGGAGGCCAACCACTTGCCGCCGGCTCCAGATCCGGACATGGTTGGGTGTTTGTTTGAATGGGAATGAATGAGGACTTGGTCGTTGGAGCTCAAGAGCGGAGAGGCAGGAAGAAAGCGTGGGAGAATAAAGGGGAATCTTATCTCCTTATAAGGGCGGTGAATATCGAACGCCCCCCATTCGCCTTAAAATTCGCCTGCTCCCAAGGGTTGTGTAAGTGGCGCGGTTGGGTTACCCACGCCCGTATTGATGAGAATCCCGTAATAAGGGGACACGATCTCTGCTTTGACAAGATGTGCCAATGACAACCGCGTCTTGAAACATGGGATGAAAAATGGTTCGAAATTATGATCGGACAGGCATGACATCGCATTACTAAAGTTGTCAGCAGATTGGACTTGTGTGTTATTATATACTCTCTGTGGTTGTGTGCAGTGGTGTGTTACAGGTCCAGACACGATCAATTCGTCTGGAGACTATTTGGGAGTTCGGAAGGAGGAACCCACCTTGCAATGCCGAAGACAGCACTGCTACCTCTTGAGCACTGCGTTGGATATCCCCGAAGAGGAGAGGATGATGCAGCAAAGTAGCGTAAGTATTTCCCTCAGTTTTGAGAACCAAGGTATCAATCCAGTAGGAGGCTACACGCGAGTCCCTTGTACCTACACAAAAACAATAGCTCAACGCAACCAACGCGCTTAGGAGTTGTCAATCCCTTCACGGTCACTTACGAAAGTGAGATCTGATAGAGATGATAAATAATATTTTTGGTATTTTTGGTATAGAGATGCAAAGTAAAAAGTAAAAGCAAAGTAAAAACAAAGCAATAATAAAGTGATGGAGATTGATATGATGAGAAAGAGACCCGGGGGCCATAGGTTTCACTAGTGGCTTCTCTCAAGAGCATAAGTATTCTACGGTGGGTGAACAAATTACTGTTGAGCAATTGACAGAATTGAGCATAGTTATGAGAATATCTAGGTATGATCATGTATATAGGCATCACGTCCGAGATAAGTAGACCGACTCCTGCCTGCATCTACTACTATCACTCCACTCATCGACCGCTATCCAGCATGCATCTAGAGTATTAAGTTTGTTGAGGCATATCTCTCTCGATGTAGTTTTGGTGATTGATGACAACATGTTTGCGGACTAATCGTGTGCTTTGAGTAGTTCACAGATTCATCCTTGGCACGAGATGTTTTCTTCCCTTCGGAGTGTCATTCAAGACGGTGTAGCTCTTTCGTTTCTCTTTCTGTGGACTAGTTGCATAGAGGGCACCGTACTATCAAGAGGGGGTCCGCTGGGGTATTGCTTGGGTGGAATCAACACGTACACATCAGCTTCTCACCCTCAGAGCTCTTCCACTTCATTGGAGAGATCTCTTCTCTTTTGTGTCCTTTCTGGGTTCCGGCGGTAGTACCGTGCAACCCAACGGTAGTACCGTTGAGGAGTCACAAGCGGTAGTACCGCTCCGCAGCGGTAGTACCGCCGGTGACTCCACAGCAGTACTACCGCTGGCCTGCCTAGCACCACCGCCTCGTCCTCAGCCTCGACAGAGAGATCTTCTCTCTCTTGTTTGTGTCCCAGTGGTAGTACCGCACTACCCAGCGGTAGTACCGCCGAAGGGTCACAAGCGGCAGTACCGCTCCGCAGCGGTAGTACCGCCGGTGACCCCGCAGCTGTACTACCGCTGGTCTGTCTGGCTCCTGCCGCCTCGACTCAAGGGCTCTTTTTCTCGTGTCGGGTTTTGCGGCTCTAGTTGCGGCAGTAGAGGCGGTAGTACCGTTTCGGAGCGGTAGTACCGCCCTTACCACCGCGGTAGTACCACTCTGGGTCCAGATCCCTGCTGCTCTCCTCTGCGCGGCAGTACCCCTAGCTGGAGCGGCAGTACCGCTGGCTCAGCGGTAGTACCGCCCCCCTTTAGCGGTACTACCGCCCTGTGCGGGACTGGTTGGTGGGGCAATGGTTGTATTGTTGCCCCCACTATAAAAGGGGGTCCCCTTCTTCCCCGTTGACTCACCTCTTCCCCCAAGCTCCATTAATGCTCCAAGCTCCATTTTCGCCCGATCTATCTCTCTAGCCAATCAAACTTGTTGATTTGCTCGGGAGTGGTTGAGAAGGCCCCGATCTACACTTCCACCAAGGGATTTTCGATTCCCCCACTCATCCCTAGCGGATCTTGTTACTCTTGGGTGTTTGAGCACCCTAGACGGTTGAGGTCACCACGGAGCCATAGTCCATTGTGGTGAAGCTTCGTGGTATTGTTGGGAGCCTCTGATTAAGTTGTGGAGATTGCCCCAACCTTGTTTGTAAAGGTCCGGTCGCCGCCTTCAAGGGCACCAATAGTGGAATCACGGCACCTCGCATTGTGTGAGGGCATGAGGAGAATACGGTGGCCGTAGTGGCTTCTTGGGGAGCATTGTGCCTCCACACCGCTCTAATGGAGACGTACTTCCCCTCAAAAGGAAGGAACTTCGGTAACACATCCTCGTCTTCATCGGATCCACTCTTAGTTATCTCTTACCTTTACTTGTGTAAGCTCTTTAGTGTTACTTCTCTTGCTTGCTTGTTTGCTTGTTGTTATAGCATCATATAGGTTGCTCACCTAGTTGCACATCTAGACAACCTACTTTGATGCAAAGTTTAATTTGGTAAAGAAAAATTAAAAATTGTTAGTTGACTATTCCCCCCCCCCCCTCTAGTCAACCATGTCGTTCCTTTCAATTGGTATCAGAGCCTCGTCTCTTTATTAAGGACTTTACCGTCCAAAGAGTATGGTTGATACTGTAGACGGTGTGGAGGAACACTCCGGTGTGAATCCGATCTCGTCTACGGGAGATGGGGGAACTTCGGTCTCTCGTGAGGAGTTCAACGTGGCCTTGGAGACATTAAAAACCTCCATGACGACCGAAGTCGAAAGCATGTTTACTAAATTTCTTGAGGGGCTTAAACTATCCACCGCACCGTTGAAAGTGGGTGATCCCACCAACAAGGTGACGGATGCTATCCCCGACAAGGGGGAAGCTAGTAGTGAAAAGGCTCCTTCTTCTAGTGGTAAAAATGGCACCGGCATCTTTGCTCATGTGGAACCACCACTTGTTTATGGTGGACCGGTTCCTTCCACTCATTTGAATCATGCCGGTCCTCCCCCTAAGATTGTGAAAAATGAGGATTTTGATTCTTGGGTTTACCGCTTTAAACGTCATTTAAATCATGTGAACACTAACCTTTGGAGAATCATTGAAGAAGGTTTCTATCCACATGATCCAAGCAACTTCACTCCTCGAGAAGCCGCGGATAATCAATTTAATGAGAATGCTCTCTTCATCATTCAAGATGCAATCCCACCCTTAGACCTACCTCATCTTCGGCCCTTCACCTTGGCCAAAGACGCATGGATTTGTGTTGTCTCCTATACCGGGGAAGCGCAAGCATTCAACGCTCCAACTATGAAGTGGTGCAAGATGAGGTTGATGAGTTTGCAATGAAAGAAGATGAAGAACCTCGTGAGCTTTATCGGAGAGTAACCAAACTCGCGGTCTCACTCCGAGATCACGGGAGCAAGGACAGGGATGACAATTGGATCAAGCGCAAATTCCTCAAGGCAATGATGCCCTACCACAAGGTCATGTCCTCCGTCATTTGTCAAAGACCGGACTTCCACACTTTGACCTCAAGCGAAGTGTTGGATGAGTTTGTGGCCATGAACATCTTGGACAAGACCGCCGACAATGCGGTGCTTCGTTCTCAAAGGGCAAATAAGCCCAACCTTGCATTGAAGGCCAAGCTCTCCGTTGAAGAAGAAGAATAGGAAGAAGAGGAGAGCAACCCCGAGGATACAAAATATGCATATCATGAACACATGGCACTTGCTTCAAGGCAATTTTGGAGCAAGAAAAACTCAAGGCCAAACTTTAACAAGAACAACTCAAGTGGCACGAAGAGCAAGCAACGTGTAAGGACTTGCTACAATTGTGGCAACGTGAGTCATTTTGTTGCGGAGTGCCCGTATGAGAAGAGGGAAGACAATGGTGGCAAGCTCATCCGAAAGGACAAGGCCAAGTCGTTCCCCAACAAGAGCAACTTCACCAAGAAGACTCCTCCCAAGGCATTGGTGGTACAAGAAGAGTACAATGAGGATGACGACGATGATGAAGGTGATGAGTCGATTGCCATTGCGACGACTCCACGGGTGTCTCTCTTCGACTCACCCAATGAGAGCATCACCGCCAAGTGCCTCATGGCTAAAGCCACCAACAAGGTAACCCCCAACATCAAAACTACCATCATTAATCATCCTTCTCCGATGGATAGCATTAATGAACTTGAGGGAGCGAATGTGGAGGCAAATGAGTTTGAGGCCTTTATGGGCAAACTTAAGGGAAAATCCAAGAAGCACTTTGTTGCTCTCTTGGAACAACTTGGTGAAGCCAATGACATGATCGAGGCTCACGAAGACACCATCACTAAGATGGAAGGGCATAGTCGTGACTATGCCGATGAGATTTCGGATCTTTCCAATGCTCTTGAGGAAGAGTGTGGTCTTCGTTTGGCTCTTGAGGAGTCACACAACGTTGATCATGCTAAGTTAAAGAAAGATTATGATCATGTCCTCATTGTTTCTCATGTGCTAAACTCCGAGAAGGCCGAACTTGAGGTTGATCTTGCCAGACTCAAAGAGGAGTTTGATCTACTTGACAAGGATCAGAAGGTCTTGAAGGGTGCTCATGCTAGCCTCAAAGAGTCTCATGATCAACTTCAAGTAAAGCTAACCAAGGAAAAAGCCACTTTTCCTCGTATGATGTTAATTGATAATGCAAATGCTACTAACCCGTGTTGTGAGCATGTGCATCTCGTTGAGGAGAATGCTAAGCTAAAGGGGCAACTTGAGAGAGGTCTTGCGACTTGCATACAAGGCAAGAAGAACCTCGACGACCTCTTGATCAACCAAAAGGGAGTTGTGGCCAAGGAAGAGGTTGGGTACGTGCCCGACTCCAAGAACAAGAAGAAGAATGACAAGACCAAACGACCTCCCCCTCTCATGCAAACCTTTGTGAAGGAGGGAGAGAGTGCCTCCGAGGAGAAGAAGAAGAACAATGAGAAGGGTGGCGTTGTCAAAAAGGGCAATGCCACTTCTCACATCAAAGTCGGCGACTTTAATCCTTCTTATGTGTTATGTCGTGCTAGTGATGGGCATGTCTATGCCAAATTCGTTGGTTCTCCTCATGAATACATTGAATGGTCTATTTGGGTTCCAAAGACCCTTGTTACTAACATCAAAGGACCCATTACAAAATGGGTACCTAAAACCAAGCATTAATCTCTTGTAGGTGTTTGCTTCCGGTGGGGGATCATGGTTGCTCGATAGAGGAGCTACAAATCATATGACCGGAAGCAAGGACTTGCTGGTGGACGTGCACAAGATTCCATCTATGCCCACCAATGTCGAGTGGGGTGACTCCTCATCCTCTAAGGTATTGGGACTTGGCAAGGTGGTCATCTCTCATGATCTCACGATCGAGAAGGTCATGCTTGTTGAGTCCCTTGCATACAATTTACTTTCCGTTCGTCAACTTGCAATCATGGGCTTTGCCACTTTCTTTGATATCAATATCGTGGCCCTCTTGTGGAGCAAGACTCTTAAAGTAGCCTTTGTTGGGCATGTCGAGAATGATCTATATGTGATTAACTTTTCGGACCGACCCACTAAGACCGCGACATGCCTAATGGCTAAAGTTGATGTGGGATGGCTTTGGCATCACCGTCTAGCCCATGTCAATATGAGATCTTTGCAAAGTCTTCTCAAGGGGGACCATGTCCGTGGACTAACGAATGTTAGTTTTGCTAAAGATCGTGCTTGCAGTGCTTGTATCGAAGGAAAGCTACATGAGAAGGCTCACCCTCCGACGACTATCATTTACTCAAAGAGGCCTTTGGAGCTCCTTCACATGGATCTCTTTGGGCCTCCATCCTTCGATAGTCTTGGAGGTAGGAAGTATTGCTTGGTGATTGTGGATGACTACTCAAGATACACGTGGGTGTATTTCTTCAAGAGGAAGAGCGAGACCCAACAAACCGTCATTGACTTTGCAAATGAAGCACAACGTCAACACAATGCAAAGATCTTGACAATAAGAAGTGACAACGGCACCGAGTTCAAGAACTACACCTTGGATGAGTTTCTTAGTGATGAGGGGATCAAGCATCAATATTCCGCACCTTACACCCCTCAACAAAACGGTGTTACGGAGAGGAAGAACCGGACGTTGATGGATGCGACAAGGACCATGATGGCGGAGTTCAAGTCTCCGTACAACTTTTGGGACGAAGCCATCAACACCGCGTGTCATGCATCCAATCGGCTCTACCTCCGCAAGGGCTTGAACAAGACTCCATATGAGATACTCACCGGTAACAAGCCCAACCTCAAGTACTTTCGGGTGTTCGGGTGTAAGTGTTTCATTCTCAAGAAAGGTGTTCGGTTGCATTTGCATTTTTGTCCCTAACTCGAACCACCTACTCAGATTTGCCCCTAATTTCGAAGCCTGCTCAAATTTGCCCCTGCACCGTTAGTTCACCATATAAAAATGCTCTTTTGCGCAGTTACCGTCTGTTCAAAGGACGTTGACCGTCTACAGGCCGTTTATTGGACATTCTACCCCTGCCTCCACGTGTCACTTACATGTGGATCCCACTCAAAAAAATAAAAGGAAAAACTCTTTATCTCACCCCCTCTCTCCCTGTCGCTTACATGTGGGCCCCTCACGACCTCTCTCTCACCTCCCACCTCTCTCCCTCTACCTCACGGCTTCTCTCTCTCTCAACTCCGGCGAGCACCGGCTGCGAGGGGCCGTGCGCTGCCGTGGCTAGCTCCCCACCCGTCGTAGCCTTCCCTTCGTCCCTCCCCCTCCCTCTCCCTACCTCCCTCGCTCACTCACGGCCTCTCTCTCTCACCTCTGCAAAGTGCCACCGTCGCCGCTGCCTTCGTCCCCGCGCGGCCAACGGCAACCTGAAGCACCACCACCTCGCCAGGAAGCTCGTACGCCATGACCTCATCCTACCAGCCCCTGATTTTGACTAGAGATGTCGAGGACAGAGCGCCAGGATGCATCTTCCCCGCCTCCGATCTCGGACCGCCGCCTTTGATTCGACGTCGTTGAAGCAGGTCGGCCGATCCTAGCGGCTCCTATGGGATCCTGATGTACCACAGTAGACTTGGGAGTCCTCCATAGCAAGTTCCATCACCTCTGGTCGTCTTCCCCATGAGCTCTGAGCTCTGCCATGGCCACCATCGTCGAAGTCCTCGCTCCGGCGACCATATGGTCTGAACCCCACATCCCTGGACGCGGTAGAGCAAGGGCTGTCATGTGGTTCCGTTAGCCGGCCTCCTCGCAACCTCCCAGCGTGCCTCCGCCGCAGTATTTGGTCGCCGCCGGTAACCTCGGCCTAATCCACACTTATAGTTAATAAAAAGGACTAATTAAAACAAAATATTGATAAGCCAATGACATGTGGGCCCAGTATCTAGATTAAATAGTACTGTTCTGTTTTTGTTTTTGTTTTTTTGTTTGTTTTTGTTTTTTCTAGATTGGCCCCACATGTAAGTGTGTGTGAGAGAGGGGGTGAGAAAAATGTTTTTTTGTTTTATTTTTTGAGAGTGGGTCCCACGAGTAAGTGACACATACACACAGGGGAAAAAATGTCAATGAAATGGTCAAATAACGGTCAAACGGCTTTGACTGGACGAAGATGGCACGGAAGGACATTTCTATAAGGACACCTAATGGCAGAGGGGCAAATTTGAGCACCCTTCGAAATTAGGGGCAAATCTGAGTAGTGGGTTCGAGTTAGGGACACAAATGTAAAAGACCTGTATAAATTTGAGGCTAGAGCTTATGAGGGCATATTTGTTGGTTATGCTACAAACTCTCATGCTTACTGTGTCCCCAATAAATCCACGTGACTTATTGAGGAGACATGTAACGTGGAGTTTGATGAGAATAACGGCTCCCAAGTGGAGCAAAGTGGCACTTGTGATGTAGGTGATGAAATTCCTCCTCAAGCCATAAGAAGAATGGGTGTTGGTTTTATCCTACCCATTGAGGAACCCCTTGTGGCCGAAGGAGAAGGACAATGCTCCACTCAAGTGGAGCCATCACCAACCCAAGGCCCACACGCTTCCGAAGAACAACATGAAGGCCCTCGTCCTCAAGAACATGACCAAGGGCAAGATCATGCTCAAGACGGTGTTGACAGATCAAGTGATGCCCAAGGTCAAGTTCTCTCCTTCGAGCAAGTTCAAGAACAAGAACAAGCTCAAGACGACGCTCAAGATGATCAAGTGACCACTCCTCGTCTCACCCCCAAGGAGGATTTGGAGCATCGTGCCCCCAAGGTTGCTTCCAAGCTCTCCACCAAGGATCATCTCATGATGAATGTGCTTGGAAGCTTAAGAAAGGGGGTAAGCACTCGTAGACAATTAGCAAACTATTGTGAACATCACGTGTTTGTCTCTTGTGTCGAACCCCACAAGGTCTATGAGGCGCTAGAAGATCCGGATTGGCTCAATGACATGCATGAAGAACTCAACAACTTCGAGCGCAACAAAGTGTGGAGATTGGTGCCAAGACTGACGGGGAACCACAATGTCATTGGAACCAAGTGGATATTTAAGAACAAGCAAGATGCCCATGGGATTATCATTCGCAACAAGGCTCGTTTGGTAGCACAAGGCTACTCCCAAGTCGAGGGTATCGACTACGGTGAAACCTTTGCTCCCGTTGCTCGTCTCGAATCCATTCGCATGTTGATTGCATATGCTTCTCATCATAACTTTAAGTTACAACAGATGGATGTGAAGAGTGCTTCTCTTAATGGTCCTATTAATGAGTTCATTTACGTCAAGCAACCCCCCGGGTTCGAGGATCCCTACTTTCCCGATCATGTGTATCAACGCGATAAGGCACTCTATGGCCTTAAACAAGCCCCACGTGCGTGGTATGACCACCTTACCGAGTTGTTACAAGACCGTGGTTTTGAAGTTGGGCTAATCGAACCCACTCTTTTTACTAAGAAGGTCAAAGGGGGGTTGTTTGTGTGCCAATTATATGTTGATGATATTATCTTTGGTTCACCTAACAAAGCTTTCAATGAGGAATTTGCCGCTCTCATGACCTCAAAGTTCGAGATGTCTTCCATGGGAGAGTTGAACTTCTTTCTAGGGTTCGAAGTGAAGCAAAGAAGAGAAGGAACCTTCATCAACCAAGACAAATACACTCAAGACATGCTCAAGAGATTCAAGCTAAGTGACGTCAAGTCGGCTTCCACTCCAATGCCCACCAAGTGCCAACTTGACATAGATCCCAATGGTAAAGTGGTGGATCAAAAGGTATATCACTCCATGATTGGATCCTTGCTTTACCTTTGTGCATCTAGACCGGATATCATGTTGAGTGTGGGAATTTGTGCACGGTTTCAAGCCGCACCTAAGGAAAGTCACTATGTGGCGGTCAAACGAATCTTTCGACATTTGGCTCATACCCCAAACTTTGGCTTATGGTACCCAAGAGGATCAAACTTCAAGCTTGTAGGGTACTCGGATTCCGATTGGGTGGGAGACAAAGTGGATAGGAAGTCCACTTCCGGAGGGTGCCAATTCCTTAGTTGCTCTTTGGTAAGTTGGTCTTCCAAAAAGCAAAGTTGTGTGTCTCTCTCGTCCACCGAAGCGGAGTATGTAGCGGTCGGTAGTTGTTGTGCACAACTCCTATGGATGAGGCAAACTTTAAAGGATTACGGTGTCACTTGTGACAAAGTGCCTCTTTGGTGTGACAATGAAATTGCCATCAAGATCTCTCTCAACCCGGTGCAACACTTCAAGACGAAGCATATTGAGATTCGGTATCACTTCATTCGGGATCACATTAGGCGAGGAGAGATCAAGCTCAACTATGTCAACACTCATGATAACCTTGCAGATATTTTCACGAAGCCCTTGGATGAAGCAAGATTTCGCGAGTTAAGGCATGAGCTAAATATCATTGATTCGAGCAATGTGGCTTGAACCCTTGCACACCCCACCACGCTCAATTTGTTGTCTAGTTTAGGTGTAGGCATGGACATAGGGGGAGTGTTGTTCTCTCAATGAACTCTCCCTCCCCCATTATGCATAAATTGATCAAGTCTTTCACTTTAGCCATTGTTGATGGTACTTGTGTTTCAAAGACGAGTTTTGGTCATGGGCCCAAGGTTAAAATCTTCGCGGCGCCATACCTCTTGACTCAAACATAGGTGGCCTCGGCCACCGCCCTCTCTTGAAGAGGTGTGTCTTGGTCGTTTGCTGGTGTGCTCTCTCTTCTTGCCTTTTTGTTTTTCCTTCGAGCTAAGCCATGTTGTTTGGTTGCCGTAGCATGCTGGGCGGTACTACCGCTGGTGGTGCGCGGTACTACTGCTTATAAGCGGTACTACCACCCCCAGCGCGGTACTACCGCCGAGGGACGGGACTAGGGGGTTATATCGGGGCAGGGGGGAGGTTTCTTCTCCCCCATACCCATTCGCTTTGCCCCCTCGTTCCTCTTCCTCTCTCCAGCCTCGCCTCGCCGCGGGAGGGCTCCGACGGATCTTCGTCTTTGGGGCGTCCCTCTCCATTTCCTTTGTGGAGTCGATCCCCACCTCGTTCTCTTGCCATGGATGCCGGTATTGCCCCCGTTCCTTCTCTCTTTTTGTCTCGTTTTCAGATCTTGCTTCTTCAGGGCAATGGTGGTTGCATCTCTAGATTTTTGGCTAAATCTAGGCTTGAGTAGGTTGGAGAAGGCAACTAGACTATCTAGATTAGAGTTTGGTAGGAATATTTTTGAATTTGGCAGGCCGGTAGTGCCGGATCTGACCATGGTAGTAGGAAACCGTTGTTTCCCCGCCTCGAGCGGTACTACCGCTTGACCTCACGCGGTACTACCGCTCTCTTTGGAGCGGTATTACCGCTTGGGCGGTACTACCGCGGGCATGTCACGGTACTACCGCTGCCTGCCAAGTTCCATCATGTTCCTGCCTTACCTTGATCCTTTTGTTGTGTTTGTTGGCTTATACTCGTTCTTTCTGGTTGTTTTGCGTGTTCTTGTGTTTGGTTCCAGGTGATGAACATCCTAAGCATCAAGCTCGCCGTGTCAACCCCGGGCATGCAACGTCAAAGCGCTACCGCACCTCTGAGCCAGCCGGTGGTTCCTCTAGCACTCAACCGCCACCAGTAGGTGCATCCGCAAGTGCTCCTCCACCACCTCAGCAGTCGAAGAGATCCGCCAACAAGCCAAAGGGAAAGACTGTGACTGAGATGACTGCCAAGGAGTTTTGGGAAAGGCGTCACCGCAATCCCTATGAGGTGGACCAAGATCCCACTTTGGTCAACCGCCCGTTCTGGAACCGCTTTCAGTTTGCCATCTATTTTGATGTGATCAAGGCCAAGAAGAATCTCTATGTTGATGTTCGCTCCATTGACACTGATGCCATGGAGAAGGACCCTGAGTACTTTGGCGAAGCCCTTCAGATGTGCACTCAGCTGAACATTCTCAGGATCATGCAGTTCAACAAGGATTTCGATGCAGATTTGGTGGCTCAATTCTTTGCTACTGTTCATCTTGGAACGAATGCCGACAGGACTCTGACTTGGATGACCAATGGCAAGTTGCTTTCCGTCAAGTGGAAGGCCTTCATGGAGTTACTTGATGTGAAAGATCGCGGGCTTGAGACTTCAGTAGGTTTCCGCCCTCACCGCAATTCTACATCCACTCACAAGCAAGCCCTTTGGCCCTACTGCACTGTGAAGGTTCACCCAGTGACTAAGAAGGAAACCTATGAGATGTCTACGTATCTGGACATTCTTCATCATGTCTTCCGTGAGACTCTCTTCCCTCGCATCGGGAATCTGGATATGGTCCACTCATATCTCGTGGACATGCTTCTTTTCTGTCAGCATGAGAAGGAAGCAAACACTGGAGAGAGCCTGGATATTTCTCATGTTATGTGGTCTGAACTTCTCTCTGCCGTTTCTGAGTGCAAGTGCCAGATATATGGTCCATTCATCATGAGGCTCATTGAGAGGGCCTGGGCAGAGGTCTATCCCAAAGTGATGCTGGAAACTGGAGACTTGGTTTCTCATGAGATCAAGCGTCTGAGGAAGAAGGACAATTGGGGCACCCCAGCGCCTAAACCCAGGGGTCCGTCTGCTGCTGCTGCTGCCGCTACCATGGAGACCGAGGGTGGGGCTGCCACTGATGATCACGAGGAGGACTTTGGGCCCTCTAGTGCAGAACCTTCATGGGCAAAGAAGCTTAAACGCAAGATGAAGAAGCTTTTCTGCATGGAGTCTCATGGTTAGTACATGACTCATGTGGTGGGGAAGCATGCCAGGGTGCGCCACAAGGAGCTCATGCGTCACCTGGGAGCGACAGTTGCCAGTGGTTCTGAGGGACAGATCACTGAAGAGGAGGAATGGATTCACCAGCATTGCCCTTGGACCGACTCTGACGTCGAGCGGTTTCCGACCAACGACGGAGATGCAGACGATCACGCTGAGATGTGATGTTCGAGATCCTCAGCTTGCCATCACCTGGAGTCGTAGCGTCGCTCTTTGCCCTTTTAGTGTCTCGATGCCAAAGGGGGAGAGAGTTTAGGGATTTGTGTTGTTGCCATCCTGCGAGTGTGTCTTTGTGTCGTCTTGTGTTTTCTTGTGTGTTCTCTCATTGTCTTTGTATGGTTTGGTTTGGTGCCTGAGAGACCTAAGTTCTAGACATATGGTGTGAGACATATGCTCCCTATCGCTACCTTATTACTTATGTCTTTTCAGTACGGTAGTATATTATGAGTTGCAGTTTGTCCTGTTTTATACTCTTTCATATATCATGTGCTTAGAATTGTTGGACTATAAAATATAGGGGGAGTGTTGATCCGGATGTGTGTGTCTTGCATTCCAAAGGCTCCACTAACTAGGTGCACACATTCAGGGGGAGCCCGTCTATATTTTGTAGTTCTTAGTTTTCTTACTTTTATATCTTTTCCTTGTGCAAATCCCTAGTTGTCATCAATCCACCAAAAAGGGGGAGATTGTTGAGGCATATCTCTCTCGATGTAGTTTTGGTGATTGATGACAACATGTTTGCGGACTAATCGTGTGCTTTGAGTAGTTCACAGATTCATCCTTGGCACGAGATGTTTTCTTCCCTTCGGAGTGTCATTCAAGACGGTGTAGCTCTTTCGTTTCTCTTTCGGTGGACTAGTTGCGTAGAGGGCACCGTACTATCAAGAGGGGGTCCGCTAGGGTATTGCTTGGGTGGAATCAATACGTACGCATCAGCTTCTCACCCTCAAAGCTCTTCCACTTCATTGGAGAGATCTCTTCTCTTTTGTGTCCTTTCTGGGTTCCAGCGGTAGTACCGTGCAACCCAACGGTAGTACCGTTGAGGAGTCACAAGCGGTAATACTGCTCCGCAGCGGTAGTACCGCCGGTGACTCCACAGCAGTACTACCGCTGGCCTGCTTGGCACCACCGCCTCGTCCTCAGCCTCAACGGAGAGATCTTCTCCCTCTTGTCTGTGTCCCAGTGGTAGTACCGCACTACCCAGCGGTAGTACCGCCGAAGGGTCACAAGCGGCAGTACCGCTCCACAGCGGCAGTACCGCCGGTGACCCCGCAGCTGTACTACCGCTGGTCTGTCTGGCTCCTACCGCCTCGACTCAAGGGCTCTTTTTCTCGTGTCGGGTTTTGCGGCTCTAGTTGCGACAGTAGAGGCGGTAGTACCGTTTCGGAGCGGTAGTACCGCCCTTACCACCGCGGTAGTACCGCTCTGGGTCCAGATCCCTGTTGCTCTCCTCTGCGCGGCAGTACCGCTAGCTGGAGCGGCAGTACCGCTGGCTCAGCGGTAGTACCGCCCCCCTTTAGCAGTACTACCGCCCTGTGCGGGGCTGGTTGGTGGGGCAACGGTTGGATTGTTGCCCCCACTATAAAAGGGGGTCCCCTTCTTCCCCGTTGACTCACCTCTTCCCCCAAGCTCCATTAATGCTCAAGCTCCATTAATGCTCCAAGCTCCATTTTCACCCGATCTATCTCTCTAGCCAATCAAACTTGTTGATTTGCTCGGGAGTGGTTGAGAAGGCCCCGATCTACACTTCCACCAAGGGATTTTTGATTCCCCCACTCATCCCTAGCGGATCTTGTTACTCTTGGGTGTTTGAGCACCCTAGATGGTTGAGGTCACCACGGAGCCATAGTCCATTGTGGTGAAGCTTCGTGGTATTGTTGGGAGCCTCCGATTAAGTTGTGGAGATTGCCCCAACCTTGTTTGTAAAGGTCCGGTCGCCGCCTTCAAGGGCACCAATAGTGGACTCACGGCATCTCGCATTATGTGAGGGCATGAGGAGAATACGGTGGCCCTAGTGGCTTCTTGGGGATCATTGTGCCTCCACACCGCTCTAACGGAGACGTACTTCCCCTCAAAAGGAAGGAACTTCGGTAACACATCCTCGTCTTCACCGGATCCACTCTTGGTTATCTCTTACCTTTACTTGTGCAAGCTCTTTAGTGTTACTTCTCTTGCTTGCTTGTTTGCTTGTTGTTATTGCATCATATAGGTTGCTCACCTAGTTGCACATCTAGACAACCTACTTTGATGCAAAGTTTAATTTGGTAAAGAAAAGTTAAAAATTGTTAGTTGCCTATTCACACCCCCCCTCTAGTCAACCATATCGATCCTTTCAAAGTTAAAAACAGAGTAACGCCTTAAGCAAGATGACATGATGTAGAGGGATAGTTTCATGCAATATGATAAAAAAACCATCTTGTTATCCTCGATGGAAACAATACAATACGTGCCTTGCTGCCCCTTCTGTCACTGGGAAAGGACACCGCAAGATCGAACCCAAAGCTAAGCACTTCTCCCATGGCAAGAAAAACCAATCTAGTAGGCCAAACCAAACTGATAATTCGAAGAGACTTGCAAAGATAACCAATCATGCATAAAAGAATTCAGAGAAGATTCAAATATTATTCATAGATAGACTTGATCATAAACCCACAATTCATCAGTCTCAACAAACACACCGCAAAAAGAAGATTACATCGAATAGATCTCCACGAGAGAGGGGGAGAACATTGTATTGAGATCCAAAAAGAGAGAAGAAGCCATCTAGCTACTAACTATGGACCCGTAGGTCTGAAATAAACTACTCACACTTCATCGGAGGGGCCTGGATGATGATGTAGAAGCCCTCCGTGATCGATGCCCCTTCCGGCGGAGCTCTGGAACAGGCCCCAAGATGGGATCTCATGGATACAGAAAGTTGCGGCGGTGGAATTAGGTTTTTGTCTCCGTCCCCGCTAGTTTGGGGGTACGTGGGTATATATAGGAGGAAGAAGTACGTCGGTGGAGCTTCGAGGGGCCCACGAGGCAGGGGGCGTGCCCTAGGGGGCGCCCTCCACCCTCGTGACCGCCTCGTGGCTTTCTTGACGGAGGGTCCAAGTCTCCTGGATCTTATCTGATGAGAAAATCACGTTTCCGAAGGTTAAGGTTTCATTCCGTTTGGACTCCGTTTGATATTCTGTTTCTCCGAAACACTGAAATAGGCAAAAAAAATAGCAATTCTAGGCTAGGCCTCCGGTTAATAGGTTAGTCCCAAAAATAATATAAAAGTGGAAAATAAATCCCAATATAGTCCAAAACAGTGGATAATATCGCATGGAGCAATAAAAAATTATAGATACGTTGGAGACGTATCAAGCATCCCCAAGCTTAATTCCTGCTCGTCCTCGAGTAGGTAAATGATAAAAAGAGAATTTTTTATGCGGAGTGCTACTTGGCATAATTTTAATGTAATTCTTCTTAATTGTGGTATGAATATTCAGATCCGAAAGATTCAAGGCAAAAGTTCATATTGACATAAAAATGATAATACTTCAAGCATACTAACTAAGCAATTATGTCTTCTCAAAATAACATGGCCAAAGAAAGTTCATCCCTACAAAATCATATAGTTTAGTCATGTTTCATTTTCGTCACACAAGAATGCTCTCATCATGCACAACCCCGATGACAAGCCAAACAATTGTTTCATACTTTAGTAATCTCAAACCTATAAACTTTCACACAATATATGAGCACGAGCCATGGACATAGCACTATGGGCGGAATAGAATATAATGAGGGGGTTATGTGGAGAAGACAAAAAGGAGAAAGTCTCACATCAACAAGGCTAATCAATGGGCTATGGAGATGCCCACCGATTGATGTTAATGCAAGGAGTAGGGATTGCCATGCAACGGATGCACTAGAGCTATAAATGTATGAAAGCTCAACAAAAGAAACTAGTGGGTGTGCATCCAACTTGCTTGCTCACGAAGAGCTAGTGCACTTGAGGAGGCCCATTGTTGGAATATACAAGCCAAGTTCTATAACGAAAAATTCCCACTAGTATATGAAAGTGATAACATGAGAGACTCTCTACTATGAAGATCATGGTGCTACTTTGAAGCACAAGTGTGGTAAAAGGATAGTAACATTGTCCCCTCTCTCTTTTTCTCTCATTTTTTTGGGCCTTTTCTTTTTTATGGTATTTCTCTTTTGGGGGGCTTCTCTTTTTTTTAATGGCCTTTCTTCTTCTTTTTTATTCCTCACTTGGTACAATGCTCTAATAATGATGATCATCACACTTCTATTTATTTACAACTCAATGATTACAACTCGATACTAGAACAAAGATGACTCTATATGAATGCCTCCGGCGGTGTACCGGGATATGCAATGAACCAAGAGTGACATGTATGAAAGAATTATGAATGGTGGCTTTGCCACAAATACTATGTCAACTACATGATCATGCTAAGAAATATGACAATGATGAATGTGTCATGATGAACAGAATGATGGAAAGTTGCATGGCAATATATCTTGGAATGGCTATGAAAATGCCATAATAGGTAGGTATGGTGGCTGTTTTGAGGAAGATATAAGGAGGTTTATGCGTGAAAGAGCGTATCATATCACGGGGTTTGGATGCACCGGCGAAGTTTGCGCCAACTCTCAATGTGAGAAAGGGCAATGCACGGTACCGAAGAGGCTAGCAAGGATGGAAGGGTGAGAGTGCGTATAATCCATGGACTCAACATTAGTCATAAAGAACTCACATACTTATTGCAAAAATCTACAAGTCATCAAAAACCTCGGCACTACGCGCATGCTCCTAGGGGGATAGATTGGTAGGAAAAGACAATCACTCGTCCCCGACCGCCACTCATAAGGAAGACAATCAAATAACACCTCATGTTTCAAATTTGTTGCATAACGTTTACCATACGTGCATGCTACGGTACTTGCAAACTTCAACACAAGTATTTGTCAATTTCACAACTACTCAACTAGCATGACTTTGATATTATTACCTCCATATCTCAAAACAATCATCAAGCATCAAACTTTTCTTAGTATTCAACACACTCATAAGAAAGTTTTATTATTAATCTTGCATACCAAGCATATTAGGATTTTAAGCAAATTACCATGCTAATAAGACTCTCAAAATAATCTAAGTGAAGCATGAGAGATCAATAGTTTCTATAAAACAAATCTACCACCGTGCTCTAAAAGATATAAGTGAAGTACTAGAGCAAAACTATAAAGCTCAAAAGATATAAGTGAAGCACATAGAGTATTCTATCAAATTCCAAATCATGTATGGCTCTCTCAAAAGGTGTGTACAGCAAGGATGATTGTGGTAGACTAACAAGCAAAGACTCAAATCATAAAAGACGCTCCAAGCAAAACACATATCATGTGGTGAATAAAAATATAGCTCCAAGTAAAGTTGCCGATAGAAGTAGACGAAAGAGGGGATGCCTTCCGGGGCATCCCCAAGCTTTGGCTTTTAGGTGTACTTAGATTGTCTTGGGGGTGCCATGGGCATCCCCAATCTTAGGCTCTTTCCACTCATTGTTCCATAATCCATCAAATCTTTACCCAAAACTTGAAAACTTCACAACACAAAACTTAAAGTAGAAAATCTCGTGAGCTCCGTTAGCGAAAGAAAACAAAAGACCACTTAAAGGTACTGTAATGAACTCATTATTTATTTATATTGGTGTTAAACCTACTGTATTCCAACTTTTCTATGTATTCTAAACTATTTTACTAGCCATAGATTCATCAAAATAAGCAAACAACACACCAAAAACAGAATCTGTCAAAAACAGAACAGTCTGTAGTAATGTGTAGCTAGCACAAGATATGGAAACCAAAAAATTATAAAATAAATTGCTGGACGTGAGGAATTGATCTATTAATAATCTTCAAAAATAATTAACTAAATATCACTTTCCAAATAAAAATGACAACAGTTCTCGTGAGCGCTAAAGTTTCTGTTTTTTACAGCAAGTTCAACAAGACTTTCCCCAAGTCTTCCCAACGGTTCTACTTGGCACAAACACTAATTAAACACAAAAACACAACCAAAACATATGCTAGATAAATTATTTATTAAATAACAGCAAGGATAAATATTGGGTTGACTCCCAACAAGCGCTTTTCTTTAAAGCCTTATAGCTAAGCATAATATTTCAATGATGCTCACATGAAAGACAAGAATTGAACCACAAAGAGAGCACCATAAAACACGTGACAAACACATCTAAGTATAACGAAATTACTATGCATAGGCATCTTATAGGAAAACAAATTATCAAGGAAAGCAAAAACTAGCATATGCAAGGGAGCGGAAAGAAACAATAGCAATCTCAACATAACGAGAGGTAATTTAGTAACATGAAAATTTCTACCACCATATTTTCCTATCTCATAATAATTATATGTAGGATCATAAGCAAATTCAAAAAAATAGCTATCACATAAAATATTTTCAACACGATCCACATGCATGCAAAGTTGACACTCTTCCAAAATAGTGGGATTAACATTAACTAAAGTCATGACCTTTCCAAACCCACTTTTATCAAAAACTTCATAAGATTGAACATTCTCCAAATATGTGGGATCTACAGTTGACATTCTTCCAAACCCACTTTCAATATTATTGCAAACATCATAATCAATCTCATATTCATCATGCGGTTTAAATAAATTTTCAAGATCAAAAGAAGAATCACCCCAGTCATGATCATTGCAACAAGTAGAGGACATAGCAAAAACTAGCATCCCCAAGCTTAGGGTTTTGCATATTATTAGCACAATTGACATTAATAGAATTTATAATAGAATCATTGCAATCATGCTTTCTATTCAAAGATCTATCGCGAATCGCTTCATGAGGCAATTCATCACACTTTTCAGATTCACGAATTTCAAGCAAAACTTCACAAAGATAATCTAGTGCACAAAACTCACTAGCAATTGGTTTATCATAATTGGACTTCTTAAAAAGATTAGCAAGTGGATGAGGATCCATAGATCTTAGGTTCTCTGTTTAGTAATAAATAAACAACTATTCTAACCATACGAGTAAACAAGAAGCAAGCGGGCAAAAAGAGGCAAATAGAGAAAGAGAGGGAGGATAGAGAGAGAGAGCGCGCGAATAAAACGACAAGGGTGAAGTGGGGGAGAGGAAAACGAGAGGGATATGGCAAATAATGTAATGCGGGAGATAGGGATTGTGATGGGTACTTGGTATGTTGACTTTTGCGCAGACTCCCCGGCAACGGCGCCAGAAATTCTTCTTACTACCTCTTGAGCACTGCGTTGGATTTCCCCGAAGAGGAGAGGATGATGCAGCAAAGTAGCGTAAGTATTTCCCTCAGTTTTTGAGAACCAAGGTATCAATCCAGAAGGAGGCTACGCGCGAGTCCCTCGTACCTACACAAAAACAATAGCTCAACGCAACCAACGCGCTTAGGGGTTGTCAATCCCTTCACGGTCACTTACGAAAGTGAGATCTGATAGAGATGATAAATAATATTTTTGGTATTTTTGGTATAGAGATGCAAAGTAAAAAGTAAAAGCAAAGTAAAAACAAAGCAATAATAAAGTGATGGAGATTGATATGATGAGAAAGAGACCCGGGGGCCATAGGTTTCACTAGTGGCTTCTCTCAAGAGCATAAGTATTCTACGGCGGGTCAACAAATTACTGTTGAGCAATTGACAGAATTGAGCATAGTTATGAGAATATCTAGGTATGATCATGTATATAGGCATCACGTCCGAGATAAGTAGACCGACTCCTGCCTGCATCTACTACTATTACTCCACTCATCGACCACTATCCAGCATGCATCTAGAGTATTAAGTTAAAAACAGAGTAACGCCTTAAGCAAGATGACATGATGTAGAGGGATAGTTTCATGCAATATGATAAAAAACCCCATCTTGTTATCCTCGATGGCAACAATACAATACGTGCCTTGCTGCCCCTTCTGTCACTGGGAAAGGACACCGCAAGATCGAACCCAAAGCTAAGCACTTCTCCCATGGCAAGAAAACCAATCTAGTAGGCCAAACCAAACTGATAATTTGAAGAGACTTGCAAAGATAACCAATCATACATAAAAGAATTCAGAGAAGATTCAAATATTATTCATAGATAGACTTGATCATAAACCCACAATTCATCGATCTCAACAAACACACCGCAAAAAGAAGATTACATCGAATAGATCTCCACGAGGGAGGGGGAGAACATTGTATTGAGATCCAAAAAGAGAGAAGAAGCCATCTAGCTACTAACTATGGACCCATAGGTCTGAAATAAACTACTCACACTTCATCGGAGGGGCTTGGATGATGATGTAGAAGCCCTCCGCGATCGATGCCCCTTCCGGCGGAGCTCCGGAACAGGCCCCAAGATGGGATCTCATGGATACAGAAAGTTGCAGTGGTGGAATTAGGTTTTTGGCTCCGTCCCCGATCGTTTGGGGTACATGGGTATATATAGGAGGAAGAAGTACGTCGGTGGAGCTTTGAGGGGCCCACAAGGCAGGGGGCACGCCCTCCACCCTCGTGACCGCCTCGTGGCTTTCTTGACGGAGGGTCCAAGTCTCCTGGATCTTATCTGATGAGAAAATCACGTTTACAAAGGTTTCATTCCGTTTGGACTCCGTTTGATATTTTGTTTCTCCGAAACACTGAAATAGGCAAAAAAACAGCAATTCTGGGCTGGGCCTCCGGTTAATAGGTTAGTCCCAAAAATAATATAAAAGTGGAAAATAAAGCCCAATATAGTCCAAAACAGTAGATAATATAGCATGGAGCAATCAAAAAATTATAGATACGTTGGAGACGTATCAAGCACTACGCGCTGGATACCTTGTCATTGAAGCCAGGTTTAGGGACTACTGAGGGAGTCCTAGACTAAGGGGTCCTCGGGCGTTCGGCCTGTTATCTATGGGCCAGACTGATGGGCTGTGAGGATATGAAGACCGAAGACTGTACCCATGTCCGGATAGGATCCTTGGCATGGAAGGCAAGCTAGGCGAACAACAATGAAGATTCTATCTTATGTAACTGACTCTATGTAACCCTAGATCCCCCCGGTGTCTATATAAACCGGAGGGTGTAGTCCGGAAAGGATATACTCAATGCCTTAGTCATACAGGCTAGACTTCTAGGGTTTAGCCATTACGATCTCGTAGTAGATCAACTCTTGTAATACTCGTATTCATCAATATCAATCAAGCAGGACGTAGGGTATTACCTCCATCAAGAGGGCCCGAACCTGGGTAAAACTTCGTGTCCCCTGTCTCCTGTTACCATCAACCTTAGACACACAGTTCGGGACCCCCTACCCGAGATCCGCCGGTTTTGACACCGACAAGGTTCACTAGAGGCATGCAAAGTCCTATCATTTTCTTCTTCTTTTTCTTTTTAGAAGGACTATGTGCATAAGTGTTAACCCTTTGAGAGTCTTGTTCAATTCTTTTTGGGTGTCCCTCAGGATAAAAGTGGTTCCTGAGTCATCCTACCTCCTCTAGTCATTACTCTAACAGCATTATCATTGATATTATTATTCATCTCATCTAACAACTCTCTTTGAGATTTAGCAACTTGTTCTAACTGAGTTTGAACCATAGAAGCATGCTTCCCCACACCTCTAACATCATTTGAGATTCTAAATAACAAGTCACTCAAGCGAGCAATCATATCAGAATTGTATTTCAATTGTTTCATAACATTTGCATTGAAGTGATCTTGCTTTCTAATGTAATTTTCAAACTCATAAAGGCATTGGCTAGGGTGCATATTGTGAGGATTATCATTATCATTGAATTTCATTAGAGAATTTACCTCTACCACCTTAGGTGGTGGTGGTGTATCAAGCCCATGTATTTCTTCAATAGGAGGTAATTTTTTGACATCATCAGCTTTAATACATTTTTCTCTCATAGATTTCTTTGCCTCTTGCATATCTTCAGGACTGAGATATAAGAAACCCCTCTTCTTTGGAGTGGGTTTAGGAGGTGGTTCAGGAAGAGTCCAATCATCATAATTTTTCAATATGTTATTCAATAATTCTTCAGCTTGCCCAATAGTTCGTTCCCTGAAAACACAACCAGCACAACTATGTAGGAAATCCCTAGAAATATCGGTTAGTCCATTATAGAAGATATTGAGTATTTCATTTTTCTTAAGAGGAAGATCTGGCAAAGCATTAAGCAATTGTAGAAGCCTCCCCCAACCTTGTGGGAGACTCTCTTCTTCAATTTGCACAAAGTTAAATATTTCCTATAAGGTAGCTTGTTTCTTATGAGTAGGGAAATATTTTTCAGAGAAGTAGTAAATCATGTCCTGGGGACTACGCACACAACCAGGAGCAAGAGTATTATACCAAGCTTTAGCATCATCCTTTAATGAGAATGGAAATAATTTGAGAATATAATAATAGCGAATTTTCTCATCATGAGCAAAAAGGGTGGCTATGTCATTCAACTTAGTAAGATGTGCCACAACAATTTCAGTTTTATAACCATGGAAAGGATCAGATTCAACCAAAGTAATCAACTCTGGGTCAACAGATAATTCATAATCCTTATTGTCAACAAAGATAGGTGAAGTAGCGAACTGAGGATCACATTTCATTTTAGCATTCAAAGTCTTTTCTTTATACTTGCATAATAATTTTTGTAGATCATCTCTATCCTTACAAGCAAGAATATCCCTAGTTGCCTCCTCATCCAGAACACAACCTTCCGGTACCTTTGGCAATTCATATCTAGGAGGGCTAGTTCTAATAGGTGTTTCAAGATTTTCAGTTCCAAGCTCTTCATCAGTTTTAACAATTTCATCAGTTTCACCATTCTCAAAAGCGTTAGTTCTAGCAAGTTGTTCATCAAGAAATTCACCTAGTGGCACATTATCATCAAGCAAGGTACTAGCATCATCATAAATATCATTCGTAGCAGAAGTAGCATCATCAATAACTTGCGACATATCAGGATTAATAGCACGTGGTGGTGTTGTAAGTCTACTTATGATAGAAGGTGAATCAAGTGCAGAGCTAGATGGCAGTTCCTTGCCTCCCCTCGTCTTAGAGGGGAAAATCTTAGTCTTAGCGTCCTTTAGATTCTTCATAGTAATAATTTGATAATAGTCCCAAGTGACTCGACAAATATAGCTATGCTCCCCGGCAACAGTGCCAGAAAAAGGTCTTGATAACCCACAAGTATAGGGGATCGCAATAGTTTTTTAGGGTAGAGTATTCAACCCAAATTTATAGATTCGACACAAGGGGAGCCAAAGAATATTTGCAAGTATTAGCAACTGAGTTGTCAATTCATCACACCAGAGATTAATTATCTGCATCAAAGTGATCAGTAGCACAGTAATATGATAGCTCTGATAGTAGTGGTAGCAACAACAGTAACGGTAACAGTGATAGTAATAGTTTTGTAGCAGCAACAATAGTAATAGCAGCAGTAGTAACTTAGCAAGATCAATATGTAGGAAAATCATAGCCATTGGATCGGTAAATTCGTTGGATGATATTCATCATATAACAGTCATAACCTAGGGCGATATGGCACTAGCTCCAGTTCATAAATATAATGTAGGCATGTATTCCGTAAATAGTCATACGTGCTTATGGAAAGAACTTGCATGACATCTTTTGTCCTACCCTCCCTTGGCAGCGGGGTCCTACTAGAAACTAAGGGATATTAAGGCCTCCTTTTAATAGAGAACTGGAACGAAGCATTAACACACGGTGAATGCATGAACTCATCAAACTATGGTCATCACCAGGAAGTGTCCCGACTATTGTCACTCTGGGGTTGCCGGATCATAACACGTAGTAGGTGACTATAACTTGCAAGATCGGATCTAGAACATAGATATAATGGTGATAACATAAACAGTTCAGGTCTGAAATCATGGCACTCGGGCCCAAAGTGACAAGAATTAAGCATGGCAAAGTCATAGCAACATCAATCTCAAAACATAGTGGGTACTAGGGATCAAGCCCTAACAAAACTAAATCAATTACATGATGAATCTCGTCCAACTCCTCACCGACCAGCGAGCCTACGAAGGAATTACTCACTCCCAATGGAGAGCATCATGGAATTGGTGATGGAGGAGGGTTGGTGATGACGAAGACCGAAGATTCCCCTCTCCGAAGCACCAAACGGACTCCGGATCTGGCCTCCCAATGAAGAACGGGAGGTGATGGCGGCTCCGTATCGCGAAACCAGATAATTCTTCCTCCCTGATTTTTTGGAAATATGTGATTTTATAGCGTCGGTTTCAGGGTCTGCGGGGCCACCGGGTGGGGACAACCCACCTGGGCGCACCTAGAGGGGGGCACCCTGGTGGGTTGTGCTCACCCAGGGCCCCCTCTGGTGGTTCTTGGCTCCAGTACTTTTCTTTATTTATATAAAAAATCCTCGCAAAGTTTCGTTCTAATCTGAGAACTTTTATTTCTGCACAAAAACAACACCATTGTAGTTTTGCTGAAAGCAGCGTCAGTCCGGGTCAGTTTCATTCAAATCATGCAAATTAGAGTCCAAAACAAGAGTAAAGGCGTTAGGAAAAGTATATACGATGGAGACGTAACAGGGCTAGATTGTGGAAATCTAGCCCGTAGAAGAAAATAATCCCCCGCACAAAAGGGTGCAGGGGGAACCCCAGACCTCGGACGAGGTGGGCGATGAAGACAACCCACTCCCCTGGCCTGGGAGTGGGGACGCATTAGCCGGGCTCTGGAGCCCTGCAGGAAGTGTCGGCGGGGATGTACCCGCCGCCCAGAGCTCGTCGATGGTGGCGTCGATGACCTTGGAGGCCACCCACCTTCCCTTTAGATCCGCATCTGCCATAGGCGCAGGGTGCGGAAGCTTGGAGAAGGCTTTAGGATTGGAAGTGGGATTGGAGGTGCGGGAGCTTTGGAGATTTGGGTGCTGGAGCAGAAGGAGAGCGTGGGAGAGAATTTCGTCACCCCTGCTCTTTATAAGTCAGTAAAAAGATGAAGCATCTCCTCCGTTGTGCGATAAAAATCGTCACATTTCGGCTGATCGTGTCGTGATGGCTGCATTGGGTGAAACAATTGATTGATGATATCCCCTAAAATGCGGGGCATGCTCTCTATTTTGATACGACATGCCGATAAGAGGGTTATCTCGAACCATGATTTGAATAAGTAATAACTGATGTATATTATGTCATGGGCAGTGACGCTTTAGAAAATTTATCAGTAATTGACCGTTGAACACACCTATGCTTCTAGTCTTCGAGACTAAGCAAGCCGCTCTCTTCGGATGAGTGAAGATGCGTTTTGGTAGCACATGATCGGTTGGCCTTATCCCTTTTTAGAAGGGTGATATTAGCTGATTAGGGATCTACAAGCTTTGTGCACATGCTTAGCCTGGGGCATTGAACTTGATTGCTAAGCCGAAGACTATCCACCCGAAGATAATATCTGAAGAAGATTATCCTCCTCGGCTTCGAAGACAAGTTCTGATGGGGAACGAAGCATAAAAAAAATCAAAAAAGTCTTACGAACACCCAAAATCTAATCTAGGAGATTTAAGGCAATGAGAGGGTAGTGTGTCTGCATACCCTTGTAAACCGAAAGCGGAAGCATATATAACATGGTCGATGTAGTTGTACTCTTCGCGATCCAATCCGATCTAGTGTCAAATGGATGACACCTCCGAGATTAGCACACGTTCAACTCGATGGCATCCTCTCCTTCTTGATCCAGCAAGAAAGAGAGAGTAGGTAGATGATATCAGAACCAGCACGGCGGTATGATGGTGGTGGTGGCACAAAATTCTAGCAGGGGTTAGCCAAGCGCGTACGAGAGAAACATGCGAGGAGTTTGGAGAGGCAATGGGCAAGGGTAAAGGGGTGGCTGCCTCCATGCCTCCCCTCTATATATACGCCAGGGGGCTGGGGAGGGCATCCAAAACTCTCCTAGGGCCGGCCACATGGTAGAAATCCCTTTAAACTTGAGATAACATCTTATCTCTAGATTCAACCCTTTAAATTTAGAGATAAGACCTTATCTCTAGATTTAAATGACATGTGCCTTGGGGAACGGTGCGGCCAGCCCATGTGGGATTTAGCCCCACCCCTCGGTCCATGTGGGCCCATCCCGGGTCATTGGGCCCCACGGTGGAACCCCCGAAACCTTCTAGAACCTTCCCGATACTCTACCAAAATTTCCCGAACTTTTTTGGAACCCTGAATATGACTTCCCATATATAAATCTTTACCTCCAAACCATTCCGGGGCTCCTTGTGATGTCTTGGATCCCATCCCAAACTCCGAATACTTTCATAATTTCCACTATTAATATCTCAACATTACCTTAACGCTACCAAATGTTAAGCGTGTGACCCTACGGGTTGGGGAATCATGTAGACATGACCGAGACACCTCTCCGGTCAATAACCAATATATTGATTTCTATGTATTACACGAATATCTTTATCGGTTGAACCACGATGTTGAGGATTCAGATAATCTCGTATGCAATTCCCTTTGTCTGATGATATGTTACTTGCCTAAACTCATTAGTCACATGAAGCTTCTTGTGATGTTGTATTACCGAGAGGGCCCAAAGATATCTCTCCATCACACGGCGCTAGAAATCCCAGTATCGATCCATGCAACCCAACAGACACCTTCGGAGATACCTTTACAGAACCTTTATGATCACCCAGTTACGAGTTGATGTTTGGTAGCACACAAACTATTCCTCGGGTATCCGGGAGTGGCATGATCTCAAGGTCAGAGATACTGATACTTGACATGAAGAAAGCTATATCAAAAAACTAAGCGATACGATCTGTTGCTAAGCTTACGGTTGGGTCTGTCCATCACATCATTCTCCTAATGATGTGATACCATTATCAAATGACAACTCATGTCTATGGTTAGGAAATATTAACCATCTTTGATCAACGAGCTAGTCCAGTAGAGGCCTACTAGGGACACGGTGTTGTTTATGTATTCACACATGTATATAAGTTTCCAGTCAATACAATTCTAGCATGAATAATAAAACATTTATCATGAACAAGGAAATATGATAATAACCAATTTATTGTTGCCTCTAGGGCATATTTCCGACAAGTTTTGGGGCTACTGACGGTGCCCTAGACTAGGGGGTCCCGGCCTAGTCCATGGGCTGGACTGATGGCCCATTGCAAGGAAGGACTCCGGAGGCCTCTAACCCGTGGCATAAGCATATCGGCTTCACTAAGGACTTGTCGTGTACTCCAAGTATGTCTATTAGATTCGATATGTAACCCTAGATGGCAACTGACCATGCATAACCCTAGATACCCCTGGTGCCTATATAAGTAGGAGGGTTTAGTCTGTAGATACATTCATCGTCATTACCATTACCCCTAGGGTTTAGTCCACAACTTATGATCTTGAAGTAGATCAACCCTGTACTTTGATACACCCATAATATAAGCAAGAGTAGGACGTATGATTTTACCTCCTCAAAGAGGGCCCGAACCTGGGTAAAATCATTGTGTCCCTTGTCTCTTGTTGCCCATCTATCCAATCTCACGGCTCGCCCCTCCCCAACCCGAGGTCTACTGGTCTTGACACCGACACCAAGCGTAACTCAAAGCTACATCTTCACCTTGGGAATAGTTGTGAGTCCTTGCTCTTGGTAGCGGCTTCACAGTTGATTCTTTCTCCATGGGATCATCCACCTCTTCCTCCTCAGCCTTGGCCTCCTCTTCACCCACTTGATGATTGAACACTGAGCCATAGCTAAGATCTTCAAGCCCAAGCATATGTGACTCCTCCAAAGACGGCAACAATTTTAACATGTTCATCTCCGCACTACGACAACAACAATAACAATCTTCATTACCCTATGACCACAAGTAATCACCAAACAATGCATCGGCTGAAATGAAAAGAGATTATTTTACCTTGCTGGCATTTCATCAACCACTTGGTGACCACAACCATTATTGCCGGTAGCGGAGGACGAACACGCCGGAGGAGTCGACGTAGGGGTAGCCGAAATGGGGCCCATGGCACGGGACAAGGACGACGCACCGGAGCCAACATATTGTTCTTATTCTTTGCCACCTCCTCGGCAAGCGCGGACGCGACTGCCAGCGACTTCCTTACCCGCCTGCCGACGGCTGGAGTAGCAGGAGTGTAGACTGTCGTCACCGGAGACGCAACGACCTTGCCATCGATCTTGCTACTGGCGGTGGTTGTCAGTGAGGTCTCCCAGAGGAGGTTTTTGGTGCCCAACCTCTTTTTTGGTGCGGGCGGCAGCGCGGGGGATCGTTACCTGCGGCGACGCACCGACGGCGGTGGACGGCGGGGTGGCGGAAAGGTCTTGCCTCTCTACCCCAGCCGAAATCAGGGGCATCGATAGTGGCCGCGGTGGCGGGAAGGGATGGCCGCTCGGGCAAGAGAAGGGGGAAAGCAAATTTTACTCTATGCGGCGTCGGTCGTGTATATTCGAGAGACTTGGCCGAAGTTTGCAGGCTAAGGAGGAAAATTTATTCTCCGCTAATGGTTTATGATTTCACCGGTTAGATCCGGTTAGCCGTCTATTATCCTCCACTAAAGGCTTGTGGAGGATTGGTTAGAGATGCTCTTAAGGGGCAGTTGTGCTAGACGTTTGATGTACATGGTAACATTCCCTTTAGCTAATTAAATTCTTTATAGATGTGCTTGGCATTATGTAGGTCTCCTATATCAACTTTTTGTGTAGATGAAAATCTTTTTATATGCGGAGAGGAGACCATAATACACTTGTGAAAGAAGCTGGTGGAAAAGCATACCCATAAGCGTTTCTTTTTATCCCCCAATCGGAAAAATGTAAGGCAAGTTAAGTACAAAGTTCATGCTACAACGCTTCCTTGTGCTATACACAATGCATCAAAGTAGTTCTGCTTTTTTGATACGTCCATTTTGCATCATACTTTTATATTGATATTTATTGCATGATGGGCTGTTATTACACATTATGTCACAATACTTATTCCTTTTCTCTCTTATTTTACAAGGTTTACATGAAGAGGGAGAATGCCGGCAGGTGGAATTCTGGACTGGAAAATGAGCAAATATTAGAGACTTATTCTGCACCACTCCAAAAGTCCTGAAACTTCATGGAGAATTATTTTGGAATATATAAAAAATATTGAGTGAAGAAAGCACCAGAGGGGGCCCACCTGCCATCCACAAGGGTGGAGGGTGCGCCCTACCCCCTGGGCGTGCCCCCTGCCTTGTGGGACCCCTGGCAGACCCCCAATGCCCATCTTCTGCTATATGGTGTGTTTTGACCTGAAAAAAATCAGAAGGAAGCTTTCGGGATGAACCGCCGCCGTCTCGAGGCGGAACTTGGGCAGAACCAATCTAGGGCTCCAACGGAGCTGTTCTGCCGGGGAAACTTCCCTCCGGGAGGGGGAAATCAGAGCCATCGTCATCACCAACGATCCTCTCATCGAGAGAGGGTCAATCTCCATCAACATCTTCACCAGCACCATCTCCTCTCAAACCCTAGTTCATCTCTTATATCCGATCTTTATCTCAAAACCTCAGATTGGTACCTGTGGGTTGCTAGTAGTGTTGATTACTCCTTGTAGTTGATGCTAGTTGGTTTATTTGGTGGAAGATCAGATGTTCAGATCCTTAATGATAATTAATACTCCTCTGATTATGAACATGAATATGCTTTGTGAGTAGTTACGTTTGTTCCTGAGGACATGGGAGAAGTCTTGTTATAAGTAATCATGTGAATTTGGTATTCGTTCGGTATTTTGATGAGATGCATGTTGTCTCTCTTCTAGTGGTGTTATGTGAACGTCGACTACATGACACTTCACCATTGTTTGGGCCTCGGGAAAGGCATTGGGAAATAATAAGTAGACGATGGGTTGCTAGAGTGACAGAAACTTAAACCTTAGTTTATGCGTTGCTTCGTAAGGGGCTGATTTGGATCCATATGTTTCATGCTATGGTTAGATTTATCTTAATTCTTCTTTCATAGTTGTGGATGCTTGCGAGAGGGGTTAATCATACATGGGAGACTTGTCCAAGGAAGGGCAGCACCCAAGCACCGGTCCACCCACATATCAAATTATCAAATTAACGAACGCGAATTATATGAGCATGATGAAAACTAACTTGACAATAATTCTCATGTGTCCTCGGGAGCGCTTTGCTTTATATAAGAGTTCGTCCATGCTTGTCCTTTACCACAAAAAGGATTGGGCCACCTTGTTGCACCTTGTTTACTTTTGTTACTTGTTACCCGTTACGAATTATCTCATCATACAACTATCTGTCACCGATAATTACAGTGCTTGCAGAGAATACCTTACTGAAAACCGTTTGTCATTTCCTTCTGCTCCTCGTTGGGTTTGACACTCTTACTTATCGAAAGGACTATGATAGATCTCCTATACTTGTGGGTCATCAATTTTCTCCTTCTATATTTTGCTGGCGTGGACATATCACATAAGTCAACGTTTTAAATGTTAGATACCTTCTGATCTTAGCTAGTCATAGAGATGCCATCATATGACTAAGAACTTGGTAGTATATAAACTTGATTAAATATTGCATCATTTGTAGTAATAATGCTTGGGTTGAACCCTAGTATGCATATGCCAACAATATGATACCCAGTATTAGTAGGCATGACTGTATCATTAGCCTCCACATGGCTGATGGTGTCTTCGCCCTTGTGAAATACCCAGGATGCCCATAGGTTTTCATACATTGCTATACCTCCTCTACATGTGCCCACATTATATAATTATAAGGAAAAACTTTAAATTTGCTACCTGATTGTAATAGAATTGAGACGTCTCACATATGAAAGAGTCTAAATCAAATAAATAAACGACGATCGTTGATTTTTCTCTTTTAAATGCTAACTAACCAGATAACGTTGGTTTTAAAATTTAATCTAAAGTTCCAGACACCTCAATTTAAAAAAATGAAGACCAACTGCATATTGTTATACAACATATACTACACCGTCCATTGTATAGCACTTCATACACGCTCCATGATTATTTAAAAAAACATTTAGGGTAACCTATCAAATAGAGTTAATACATTCTATCTAAATAAAATAAAACTATATGCATGTAGTGTCCATGAATTATATAAAGAGAAAAACAATGTGCGGCTCTACCGATTCTCGATAGACCCGACAAAACCGTGCAGTTACCCTCACGAAAACAATCAACGCTAAACCACGACGGCACGCAAGATTGCGCGAGGTACGTGAGGGCGCACGAGGAAAAATATGGATGTTTTAATAATCGCGTGGGCAAGTGAAAAATGAGGTAATAAGATAACTGGGTAGGCAATAGTATAGGAGACAAGTAATTACCACGAGAAGAATGTATGTTACTACAAAACCTAAAATCAAATTTGATTATACATTGACTTTTTTTGGGGCAATTGAAGGAAATTAGGAGGATACATTCGAAACTAAAATTAATACTTTTATAAATAAAATAATGTACGTAGTTTTATTTTGAACCATTCACGAGGATTGAGATACATATAGTCTGACTAGATTAAAAGAAAAATTTTAAGAAATATATTCATGGAATAAATGCACATAATTCATAAACGTTACATAATGCAAGTAAGAGAGAGGAGAGAGAGAGGGGGGGGGGAGGGAGGCAGAAAAAAGGGGCATAAAAAACTACAATGACATCTATATATAAACACCTCACAGGACATAAAAGAAAAGACAGAGAATAGCAAAAGGAAAACAAAAAATAAAAAGGAAGGAGAGAGATAGAATAGAGAGAGACACACAACAAGAAAGGAAGGAGAGGAGGAGGAGGTGGTGGTGCCGTGGTATGGCCTTTGAGGTTGCCATGCCTCCCCCAAGATCCTAGGCAGCCCTTGGATCAACCGGTGCGCCCTGCCCCTGAATTCACCGCTCTCTCTCCGCCCCGCTGCGCCAAATTCTGCTCCATTTTGGTGCCCAATTCCTGCGCTTTCGGTTGGTTCTTGGAGCCGGGCATTCCTGGTGCGTTGTCGTCCGTGTTTAGATCTGCCGCCCGGATCGCCGGCTCGCTAAAGATCGGATCTTGGCGGCGGCGGCGCTCGTTTTCTTGATCCGATGGCGCCTGTTTCGATCGGTCGGCGTAAGATCTGATGTGAAAGCTGCTGTCTTTGTGTTCTTTGCAGGTTGGAAGTAGGAGCCAGAGCCGGAGATGGAGGCCGACGCCGGGAAGCTGTTCATCGGTGGCATCTCGTGGGACACCAACGAGGACCGCCTCCGGGAGTACTTTGAGAAGTACGGGGAGGTGGTGGAGGCTGTCATCATGCGCGACCGAGCCACGGGCCGCGCCCGGGGCTTCGGGTTCATCGTGTTCGCCGACCCAGCAGTTGCAGAGCGTGTAATAATGGAGAAGCATATGATCGACGGCCGGATGGTAAGACTCGGTGTTTGCTTACGTACGCTAGGTTCATGATGATGTGCTAGATCCATGCTGTTATATTGCTTTGTAGGTTTTTTTTTTGTAATTACTATCATTTTGGAAAATTCAGAATGTTTGGATTGTTCTGTCAGGTGGAGGCCAAGAAAGCTGTCCCTAGAGACGATCAGCAAGCACTTAGCAAGAGTGGTGGCAGTGCTCATGGATCACCAGGGCCCAGTCGCACCAAGAAGATTTTCGTTGGGGGTCTTGCATCCACCGTGACAGAGGCAGACTTCAGGACATATTTTGAGCAGTTTGGCACGATCACTGATGTTGTTGTGATGTATGATCACAACACACAGCGTCCTAGAGGGTTTGGGTTCATAACGTACGATTCTGAAGACGCTGTGGACAAGGCATTGTTCAAGACATTCCATGAACTAAATGGTAAGATGGTTGAAGTCAAGAGGGCTGTTCCTAAGGAGCTATCACCTGGACCTAGCATGCGCTCTCCTGCTGGCGGAATCAACTATGTTATGAACAGAGCCAATAGCTTTCTCAATGGATATACCCAAGGTTACAGTCCGAGCCCGGTAGGTGGTTATGGAATGAGGATGGATGCAAGGTTTGGGCTTCTATCAGGCGGCCGTAGTAGTTATCCTTCTTTTGGTGGTGGTTATGGAATTGGTATGAACTTTGACCCAGGGATGAACCCAGGTATTGGCGGTAGCTCGAACTTCAACAATAGTGTCCAGTATGGACGGCAGATCAATCCATACTACAGTGGTAATTCGGGTAGATACAATAGCAACATTAGCTATGGTGGAGTCAACGACAATTCTGGGTCAGTGTTCAACTCACTGGCTCGTAATCTCTGGGGTAATTCAGGTCTCAATTACTCTTCCAACTCTGCAAACTCTAATTCCTTCATGTCATCTGCAAATGGGGGGCTTGGTGGAATCGGGAATAACAATGTGAACTGGGGAACCCCTCCTGTGCCTGCTCAGGGTGCTAACGCTGGCTCGGGCTATGGCAGTGGGAACTTTGGTTATGGGTCGACTGAAAACAACTTCAACCTGAGTCCTGGTGCTTATGGAAGGAACACTGGATCAGGTGGCGTCAATGCTTCACTCAACCAGTCAAGCAATGGATATGGGAGGAACTTTGGAGATTCGTCAGCGGGTGGCGGTGGCTCCATCTATGGAGACACAACTTGGAGATCTGGATCTGAGCTTGACGGAACCAGCCCATTTGGATATGGGCTTGGGAATGCAGCTTCAGATGTTACAGCAAAGAGCTCAGCGGGTTACATGGGGCATTAACAGATAGAGGTTAGATCTTTTCTTCATTGTATTATCCTTGTGCTTTTCTTTTTACAGTTTGCAAATGTTTAACTACTAGTTCATGTACTAGCAGCATCAGATAAAGACCCTCAATTTTGAAACTTTCCACTGAACTGGTGGTACTAATGCTTAGACAATGTAGCTTCGAATATGTTGTATCCCCTGTGCTAAATGCCATTGTTAATGCTCAAGTTTCATATACAAAATATATTCAGTATGGGAAATACCAACACTGGCCTTGGTTGTCCCAGGATAATGCATACATGTAGTTGTCACATTTTCATGTCCATGAAATCTAGACAGGCATTGATCAGTTGAACCATAGCACCATGATACAGAAGTTACTGTCATTATGAACTAAAAAGATGTCGTTACCATCCATTAAAATTGTTAAGTGTCTATCTACTTCATGTCCCAATCGCTACATTAGGATGATTTTGATGATTCATGATTGTATATGATGGATATTGCAAATTGTCTATGTTCTTCATGTTCCAATTGTTACGTGAAAATGATATTATGGTTCATGGTTGTTTATGATGGATATTGCAAATTGTTATGAAATGAACACATAAGTTGATTGGATTTAAAAACTTTTGCCACGTTATGGTATAGATTCATTTTGAACATGAACCTACGAAGATGGTATTAAAGTAGTATGATAAGCTTGCAGTATTAACAAGAGCTAAATCCATTGTTGCCTTCTTTTTATTTGTGCTACTGTGAACTGTAATACTGTCTTGTCCTAGAAACTTGATTAGTGTTTTTCACATTCAAACATTTGCCATCTGTGAACTTAACCTACACCTCAAATTATTTAATCCACATTGAAACACTGGTCATCCATGAACTGCAGCCATGACCCCATATGAAAGAATTGGTGCACCTCATATTTACTTATACGAAACATATTAGTCCAGTAATATATTCAACGATAACGAGGTGTATTAGTATGTGAATATGCATGTTGTATCTCCAGTATACACTTTAGGTCAAAATTATACTGTAGTGCTTTTATTTAGAAAATCGTGCGAACCGTTATTCCTTGGCCATCTTCTCCAACTTGAAAAGAAACTATTCCATGCTTTTATATATGTTTATACATTTTTGTTACCCATGGTAAAATTGAATATCTGGCACTTAAATTACTACAGATCTTAGGGTTACAGAACCAATCTTTAGGCATCGAACACTTGTATGGTACTTTGGAATATATTGCCCCTTTCACATACTGAATTTCCTTCAATCTAGTCTCATTGCTGGTTGACAATTTATAAGTCGTTTTTTTAATAGACCAATCTTTGCTTCTGCATGACTTGAGCTAAAAGCTAAAATATGGTCCAAGGACTTATTTTTGATAGCTGAACCAATTTATATTGTATTTTCCAAATTTAACAGTTAATACTTATGTCATCAATTACCATGGCATTATGTCTAGTAAATCCATTTTGGCTTGCTCATACTATTCAAGTTTCAAATGACGTAGATTGTTATATGCTGGATATCATTTGGACAGTTCAAAGGAGCTCTTTCTCTTAGAACATAGACTGTTAATGTGGGTTCACCGGATCATTTTAGGCCAAGCATCATACTCATACTGCATTTGTCGACATCAATATTTGGTTGTTCTGGATGACACTTGACACTGCTGTGATCTAAAAGGCACCATTGAAGCAACTTGTTTGTGCTTTTTTCCTTTGCTTTGGTTATGTACAGTCGTAATTATGCTTTAACTTATCTGTTTGCTTTGTGCAGGAATGACGCCGCCTAGGAATCTTTTTCGCATACAGCAATTCATAATAGGTTGAGAAGAGAACCGCAGGTGCATCAGGTGCAAATTTTGAACTTCACATGATTAAAAGGCATGGGTTAGTTAATAGAGCTAACCAGGGAGTTGGTCAAAGAGATCAGTTATATATCCTCGGAAGATCATTTAAGCGTATTTGCATATGTAAGGTTTGAGATTGTGGTTTCGGATTTCTACAGCGAGTTTAGGTTTTGGCAACCCTGGGTTTTTTCTTGGTTGAGATGTGAAGTAAGATTGCGGGATATATATGTCTGAAGAGTGTTCAGTTGTACGGCGGCGCTGCCCCCCCCCCCCCCCCCCCAAATATAGACCCACCCCTTTTTTGGGTTTTTGTTCGTATAGTAGAAACTGCTTTAGTGTTTGTTGAATTGTGTGGTAGCTCTTGTTATCAGGATGATAAAATTCCCCCCTTTTGGCTTTTTTTAAATCTTATTACTGAAGTGTATGTACCAGAGGTCTGGTCTGTGTTTTTCCTAGTGCAACTTGTGAGGGATGCCCCTTGTGGGTCCCAAAGAATAATAATGCTACAATATATTCTAATTCATTTTGAGGCTTCTTTTCTCTCTCCAAGGCTATATTTTGTGTCTTGCTGGAACATCTGTACATTCTGATTCCCCTGCAAATTGCCTATGCCTTTTCGGCATCATCTTCTCATCTGGATCTGTCTGTCTAGTGGCTCTGGTGTTATAGGTTCTTGTGCCTTCCTTGCATAGTAATCAAACTAACATGTAATAGTATATTTTGTTCTGTAATTCTGTTTGCTTCATCCTTTTAAAGATTTCAGTAAGAACTACATACGGATGTATAGAGATATTTTAGTGTAGATTCACCCATTTTGCTATGTATGTAGTCCTATTGTAATCTCTAAAAAAGGGGGAGTAATAATTAGTTAATCTCAACACATCTTAAATTTGGGAGAATAACTACATAGTTGAAATTAGCGCAGTAGTTGATATCACAAGAAACATCAAGCTCACAAATTCTGTGTAGTAAGAGCAACTCCACTCGTTCGGCCCCCAGCGCATAGGCCGACGCTATTTCGGACGCTCGCCCGGCGATTTTTAGGCCCTGGGGCGATCTAGGTCCCAGCCACGCCCTTAAGGCGTCATAAATTCAAACTTGTTCATTCCCGCTACCCAAAAAACACCACAAGTCCGGCGATTAGCGATCAATAAAAGGTTTGGCGTGCAAAAGAAAGGACGCACACGCAGTGCATCAAACAGCGGCGGCGGCCTCCAGCGTCGGACTGCTGGGAGTCGGCATGCGCGGGCTGGTCGGCATCGGCGCGGCTTCTATGCTGGGCGTCATGGAGGCATCATCGCTCGGGCTTGGCGGCGACGTTAGGGTAAGCGTGGGAGTTGGCGCCGCCGTCGACGACATCTGATTCAGGACGAGGCCATGCTCCGCCAGGTACCACGCCTTGACTTGCTCGTCCATCGCCGACATGTCCCCCCCCCCCCTCATCAGGAAAGCCAGGTCGGTGTTCCTCTTCTTCGCGGTGATGTTGGTTCGGAGCAGGTCGAGCTTGACGGCGTTGTTCGTCATCAATGCCGACCATTACGCCTTAGTTTTCTCTTCCCTTTGGGCGGCGCGGGTCTGGGCGTCGGCGATGCACGATGGACTCTTACAGGCACGCGGTGTCCTTCGCTGACTTGGCTCGCTTGTTCCCGTCCGGGCGCCCATCGGACGCGCCCGGCGTGGGCGCGTCCGGCTTGTACATCTCCTTGGCCTTGGCGAGGGTGCGCCGGACTTCCGCCCACTTCTCGCACTTCTCGATCCGAGAAACACGTGGGTACTTGAAATCTTGGTCGGTGTTGTTGTCCTGGCGATGCATGGCGAACATCGCACCATCTGCGCCGAGGAACAACAGTCGGCGGCGCACCAGGGCGAAAGAATGAGCGAGAGACCGGCGTGTCATACCCGACCCTCGATGTTGGCGCCGTTCTGGTTCGTGCCGGTGATCGGGTCGAGGCAGACGATTTTCCACGCTTCGGCGAGGCACTCGTCCTCTTTGGACGCCCACTTGACGCGCGGCTCGCCGGCCTGGCCGCCCGCTTCTTCTTTTTCCCTTTCCTCGCCGGAGCAGGCGCCGGCTCCTCCTCCTCCTCTGGCTCCTCCTCGCCGTAGTCGAGCTCGCCCTCCATATCGCCATGGAGGTCCATTGTATCATCTTAGGTAGTGAACCCGGGGGAGGCGGCGGCGGCCGAGCCGGTCGTGATGGTATCATCCATGTCGGCCTCCGTTGCGTCGGTGTCGCCGAGATGCGACAAGGAGGCTTGTGAGAAGAGCAACGCGCCACGACGCAGAGGTGGCGTCGGGGAGGATGCGTAGGCCGGCGGCGAGTAGGTGTACGTGGGGTATTGGACACTGACGAACGTGGGTGAGGGCGTGCGCTGGGCCGGGTGACCATATGGAAAGGTGATGTTGGGGTTGAACCCGCCGTGCTCGTCGCCGTCGGCGTAGCCAGGCGAGGGAGTGCAACCCCAGGGGTGTGGCGACGACGAGAAGTTGGCCGGAGACCCGACGCTCTGCTGGCTCCAGGACGCGTACGGGCCGTGGCCGCCGGGTGGATTCATCATCCCCGCGCGAGATGCCTCGGCTTGTTCGGCCGCGCGATCTGCCTGCTCCGCCACGGCCGCAGCCGCCACCGCCGCCACCGCCGCCCTGTCCCGAGCTTTCTTGGCGTTGGCCCTGTTTCGCCGGTCGGTGGTGACAGCCTCCCGGCGCTGAACTTCCGCCTTCCTGTCGGCGTTAGACATGCCCGGGGCTTGGACGATGGCGCCCTCTGCTTCCTCTGCTTCGACTGAGTGGTGGCGGTGGCATTGGCATCGGTAGCAGCGTCGGGGGGAGGGGGCATGTACTTTTTCGGTGACATGGCGGCCGGATGGAGGGGGGAGGAGAATGGTAGGAGGGAGGGGGGATGGAGGGAAACGGGGGGAGGGGGAGCGGGGGGAAACGGCGAGAAAAGGGCCTTCTCTCGCCGACAAAGCGGACCCACTCCCTTTTTTGCTTCGGCCGGCACCCCCAGGCGACCCCCGGGGGCTTGGGTTCGGCTCGGATTCGCCGGCTGCTATTTCGGCCCGAACCAGTGATAAACGAGATCCTCGGGGCGCGATTGGACCGATTTTCAGGCGCCGACGCTAAAAAATCGCGTTGGGAGGCTTGTCAGGGGCGCGACTGGAGTTGCTCTAATATGGTATGACTGTAGTGCGCACAAATTTTCATGGTGAAAGGGCCTGCTCTTAAAGAAACTTCAAAAAAAGCACTTTGGAGACTTGATTTTTTTTTGGCCACGAGCTCCTTGTATGTCCTTTCATCATGGAAATATGTATGATCCTAGCCCACTCAAGCATCTTGCTCGTCAAAAAAAGTTTGTGTTGCTATTTTTATTTATTTTATTGTTCATTGGGAGATTGGGCTCATTTGTGGATTACCATATCTTTTAAGTCTTCTTTTGATTGAATGAATTTTGTAGGATTTTGGAGGAAATGAAATCTTATGAAATTAAACATTTGGCTCCATTGCTGTTAGGGGAGCACTTGCTGAATCTAGCTCGAAAGAGTCGATCTCACATGGAGTGGCGGCACATTTGCAACACACTATGCATGTACTCCCTCCGTATCAAAGTATAAGACATTTTCCAGGCATTAAAATATGAGACTTTTTTTAGCTAGTTAGCCTACAAAAACGTCATATATTTTGGTATAGATGTAGTATTTTCTTAACAATGGAAATAAGTTGACAGCGCATTTGCAGCACGAAAGTCACGTAGGGTATCCATTCTTGTATTTATTTCCTTTCTTTCTATTCTTCCTTTTAACACAGGTTGATTTCTTTAATATACTTCACTACTGATATCCATCAAATGGTTCAAAAAGTATTTTATTTTTAGTAGTATTAGTTTTCTATCCCATCACTATTTTGATATCATTCCAGTAGTGGGTGATATTGTGTTGTACTATTCGACATGAAAATACACGTTCCACATAAGTTTGCCACAAAAGTTTGGGTGGAACACTGTTCATATACTATTGTAACGTTTTCACTTCTTCCTTCAAAAGTGAAACATTTAATACGAGCAACAAAATATTTTTGAATTGAATGTACCACATCAAACATCCTTCAATCTTTTTTTTGCAAGTATGATCAGATCTATTACAAAAATTCACCGCAAGTACAAAGCATATCGCACAACAACAACAACAACAACAACAACAACAACAACAACAACAAAACCTTTAGTCCAAACAAGCTGAGACTAGTAGAATGCCCGTGCGTTGCCACGGGCTTTTGAAATGTTTTCCTGAAGTTATATGAAGATAATGCATGCTAAATTTCACATGTAGAGATAATATAACACGGTTACAATTGCATAATAATTGAAATCCACTTCATTTATAATGTAAATTGATAACAAAATGGCAAATTGACAATGTATACATATGAAGTGATGATTCAACTAAAAATTTATTACAAATTATTGAGATCTACTTGATGCGCTTAAGAAGGTCTTGCAGAATATCAGGAAAGTTGTCTTCAGCTTCATTCGCATGATGTTTGAGCAAGTATATTAGGAACTGCTTCCTCAACTCATAGCCATCCTGCAAAACAAATATATGTAGTTGGCATGAATACTTCACGTGGAAGGTCTAAAAACATGTGTAACACACAATACTCATGTGAAAGTGTTTACCGTTCCACAAGAGCATAAAATGAAAAAAATAGCCAGACAAATCCTTGCAATTTCCTAAATTGTTATTATATTAAATATGGTGATAACAAAATAATGTTTGTATTCTAAATTTATTACCCGTCCACGCTTGTTGGAATACCCTTACGAAATAAACGTTGCCACTTGGATATATCGGAATGCCATCCTGGTTGCTTTATTTCGAGTGCTTCTTTGAATTCCCTCGCAAAACTTTTTAATTTCACCAAGTGCCTTAGAATTTTCATCTCTGATGGTTGTGCTGTATGAGTAGGGTCCAAAATAGATACACGACGTGCCTCTTTGTCGATGACATACAAGATGTATTGACCGATGGATTCATATGGAAGATAAATCTACAAGTGGTAGCTATTAGAAACAACAATAAACCATGACAAACAATGGACAAAAGACTTTACTTACCATGTTTCACGATGAGATGTTGTTGTCTATCCCAGGCCAGCAATCAAACAAAATTGCCAAAATCAAAATAGTTTCCTTACCGCAGAACTTTTGATCTCGGGTTGAATCCCACATCATGGACCGAGTAAAAAACTATTTAGAAACACGTTGATACTAATGATGTTGAATGAAGAATTATCATAACCTACACAAAATTTTAGATCCATGAAGTGTATAGGAGGGTCTGTGAACACTACTCCCTCGGTACATGCCAGTATACGCACGACCATGTTGAAAATCATTGTCCATAGACCTCTCCATGTTAAGTATGCCCTGAAGTTTTTTGAGAGTTAAGCCCATTGGACGGGGTGTCGAGCTTCGGACCCCTTCCTTTCTAAAAATTGGATGGTAAGTATAATATCAATGTATATTGGCACATTACATATTGATAATGTTGGGGAACGTAGTAATTTCAAAAAATTTCCTACGCACACGCAAGATCATGGTGATGATAGCAACGAGAGGGGGAGAGTGTGATCTACGTACCCTTGTAGATCGACAACGGAAGCGTTAACTTGGTTGATGTAGTCGTACGTCTCCACGGCCCGACCGATCAAGCACCGAAACTACGGCACCTCCGAGTTCTAGCACACGTTCAGCTCGATGACGATCCCCGGACTCCGATCCAACAAAGTGTCGGGGAAGAGTTCCGTCAGCACGACGGCGTGGTGATGATCTTGATGTACTACCGTCGCAGGGCTTCGCCTAAGCACCGCTACAATATTATCGAGGACTATGGTGGAAGGGGGCACCACACACGGCTAAGAATATGATCACGTGGATCAACTTGTGTGTCTAGGGGTGCCCCCTGCCCCCGTATATAAAGTAGCAAGGGGAGGAGGCAGGCCGGCCCTATAGGCGCGCCAAGGAGGAGTCCTCCTCCTAGTAGGAGTAGGACTCCTACTAGGAGGGGGAAGGAAGTGGGGAGGGAGAGGGAAAGGGGGCCCCCCCTCTCCTAGTCCAATTCGGACCAGGGGGGAGGAGGCGCGCGGCCCACCTTTAGCTGCCCCTCTCTCTCTCCACTAAGGCCCATATGGCCCATTACTTCTCCCGGGGGGGTTCCGGTAACCCTCCGGCTCTCCGGTTTTCTCCGAAATCACCCGGAACACTTCCGGTGTCCGAATATAGCCGTCCAATATATCAATCTTTATGTCTCGACCATTTCGAGACTCCTTGTCATGTCCATGATCATATCCGGGACTCCGAACTAACTTCGGTACATCAAAACTCATAAACTCATAATATAACTGTCATCGAAACCTTAAGCGTGCGGACCCTACGGGTTCGAGAACAATGTAGACATGACCGAGACACGTCTCCGGTCAATAAATAATAGCGGAACCTGGATGCTCATATTGGCTCCTACATATTCTACGAAGATCTTTATCGATCAGACCGCATAACAACATACGTCGTTCCCTTTGTCATCGGTATGTTACTTGCCCGAGATTCGATCGTCGGTATCTCAATACCTAGTTCAATCTCGTTACCGGCAAGTCTCACTCGTTTTGTAATACATCATCCCGCAACTAACTCATTAGTTGCAATGCTTGCAAGGCTTAAGTGATGTGCATTACCGAGAGGGCCCAGAGATACCTCTCCGACAATCGGAGTGACAAATCCTAATCTCGAAATACGCCAACCCAACATGTATCTTTGGAGACACCTGTAGAGCTCCTTTATAATCACCCAGTTACGTTGTGACGTTTGGTAGCACACAAAGTGTTCCTCTGGCAAACGGAAGTTGCATAATCTCATAGTCATAGGAACATGTATAAGTCATGAAGAAAGCAATAGCAACATACTAAACGATCGGGTGCTAAGCTAATGGAATGGGTCATGTCAATCAGATCATTCAACTAATGATGTGATCCCGTTAATCAAATAACAACTCTTTGTCCATGGTTAGGAAACATAACCATCTTTGATTAACGAGCTAGTCAAGTAGAGGCATACTAGTGACACTCTGTTTGTCTATGTATTCACACATGTATTATGTTTCCGGTTAATACAATTCTAGCATGAATAATAAACTTTTATCATGATATAAGGAAATAAATAATAACTTTATTATTGCCTCTAGGGCATATTTCCTTCAGATAAATGATACTTATTCCAAACACTTGGCATCATCAATCGACATGATGTAGTTGTAGAGGCCGTTAAGTAATTCACATTGATCCATTGGTATGATTAGGATCGGGGTAGGGCGTCTGTCCTTGACTCCATCAGGTGGATTCTCCAGGAGCTCAGATCAGAATTAGATAAACTTTCTTCATTGTCAGATTGATGGTATATCGGACATCCTTTTAGCTTATTCAGTTCTGAATCGAGCAAAATGACAACTAATTTTCGCCGGAAGTATTTCATATCCTCTTGTAAAATATAAAATAAAATTAAATTTGGTATAATATTTTGAGATAAAATAATAAGATAATGTATATAAATGAAATACCTGGGTGAACTAATCCGACAGTGCATCTAATGTCCAATATTCCATATAATTTAGCATAAACAGTCCACATGATACCCTATAATATTATAAAATAATGCTTTAGAATATCACCCAGATGAATCAAATAAAAAAATCATTTGAACAAATAATAGTGTTCATTACACCCACCTACTTGCATCAGCTAATAGATACACTACGACATTTTACTATCAATATTTTCTGTTACATGATATCTTTGTGTTCATGAGTAGCAAACACAATAATTTTCTTTTTGTGACAAGTGCTTACCCATCCATTTCTATTGCCTTATCGAACTGTTCTGCGACCCTCCATTTTGTAACATTGAGATCGAGCCACTTATGATCTCTATTAAACCCCGGACTCTGTTCTCCAAGTTTCAGATGCTTCTGAGTCCTAGTAACTATTTTCTATATGGAAAATAGTAGGGATTAAGGCAAACAAGACATGTCAAGAGGACCAAAAACAATAGATAGTTACCGTAGTAGTAAGGTCAGTTCGTTTGACTCGAGAACCAAGTGAGTCCAATACACAAATCTCATGTTTTTTTGTCATTGATGACTGCTAGATACCAATGGTACCTCAGGATGTTACTCAGAATGAATAGCTGGTGTAAATATCATATAAGTCGTAGTCACAATTAGATATAAATAATAATAAATAATTATACACATGGATTAATTAAAAACAGTACATAATTATATGCATGGGTAATGACTAACCATATCTTGTTGTAGATAAGTATTAACATGTTGTACGATGTGACGATATTTTGATGGGTCTATATCTTTTTCCCATCTTCTTTTATCTAGACAGATACAAACATGCTAATAATGTGTACCTTTTCACCCACCCTGTCTCATAGATGGTCGCGAGCAATCATGCAATATATATAAGCATTTATCATCTGTAATTCCATGTTTAGATTATATTTATGTTTTATGATATTATATATTGTTCATATTATTAATTACAAAGTTTAGGCAATTGGTCTTACACCATCGTGTAAGAATATATCATCTTTCATAAGGCATTCCAAATCGTTGTTTGATAACAAGGCATCTCCAATGTCCAAGAACTTAGTTTCCTTGGGAGCAGACATGATTAATTCGATGACTGTAATATCTCTAGTGTGTACAAACATAGTCTCTCGGCATGATACAAAAATGAGCCAAATTAGGCAATATGATTAAGAAAAAATTGATAATAACACTGAAAAAATACCTTGTGCGGTAACATTTAAATTGACATCCTTTTTTGTTTTGTTTTATGAGATATCACCGCTTCCACGTCATTATGTTGTAAGAATCTCGATGAATTTTCGACCCCATTCAGCGATGTCGCCTCGAAACCCTTATCGATGGATTCTTTCTATGGATCTCCAAATACCATATTTATGTCTCCTATATTATAAAAAATAATATATAAAAAATATACCTTTTGTATTATCATGTATAACATACATACAAAGAAGGATTAGCTATATGCATCTCTTCTCGTGGTGTTTCAGTTCGGTCTGTCATCGTTACATCAGTGCGTATGTCGGAACCCATCACTTTCTATCTTTGATGAAATATAGATGATATTTTATATTGCATCATATATATATAATAAAAATAAAAGTGAAACTAACACAACTGTTTTATTCTGTAAAATAGAAAATCCAATTTTCATATTAAAAAGATGTTGCATTTCTCCCTGAGAAAAAAATCAACTATAATGTTCATATATAAATAAGCACTCATCTAAAATTTCTTGAATCATTTTAATTTATTTATATAGGTCAAGGAAAATTGTCCGACAAAAGATAAAAACATGGAAGCAATCCAACATAAACCAAGTACATTCGGTTTCTTCTCTCAAAATTGTGTTTTTTTGTGTGATACTCTGAATATACCTAATAAGTATATAAAATATTTTTTGATGATCCATGTTATATATATATACAGTCCGTCTATTCTGATAATATTATCAGAATAGTTATTCTGATAACACTTCCGCATTGCATGTTAAACGTGAGAGCACTGCACTTTCTTTAGCAAGAGCACTGCATTACACAGACTAGTGAACTTCGCGTCGGAAAAAACTGCGCGTAGTGTTTTTCGGTGCTGTTTTCGCTCTAATTTTTTAACCGTTTATCGGAACGAGCTGTGTAATATACCCTTGGAAAGCTACGGATTAGGCGCAACTTCTCCATGTTGAACACTTTTCGATATTCCCTGTGGTTTAAGAGCAGTTTCAAAAATGGTGCGGCCCACAAAGAGTGGCAGCGAACGTTTTTTCGCGTTCTTTTTCTAAATCGCTCATCGGAATGAGGCAAATGATACACCGTTGGATAGATATCGTCGAGGCGCATCTTTTTCATAACTATTATTTTCTCTAATTCGTTACGGTTTAAGAGCAGTTTCAAATTTATTAAATCGCGGAATTCTGTTTTTCAATTTTTTTTAAATTTTCGGTACTGTTTTCGCTCCAGTTTTTTAACCGTTTGTCGAAACGAGGCATGTAATATACCGTTGAAAAGCTATGGACGAGGCGCAACTTTCATATGTTGAAATGTTTTTGGGATTCCTTACGGTTTTAATTTAATTTTAAAAATCGTGCGATGGACGACGAGTGACAGCGACCGTTTTTCACGAATGTTTTGCAAACCGGTTGTCGAAATGATTCAAATGATATGCCGTTGGAAAGATATCGACAAGACGACTTTTTCATGTAGAACACTCTCTCTAATTCCTTACGGTTTAAGAGCAGTTTTAAATTTACCGAAATGCGGACACTCTGTTTTTTGCGACACCCAAATCAACGTGGGTACTTCATCCGATTAAAAACCGCACTGCATCGGATGAAAAACCGCACTGGATTAGACGTGTTAGAGAACTGCATGGTTTATTTTATTCAAACGTAATTTTTTCAAGGACGAAAAAGTAGAGTGCACTTCACATCGGGTGTAAACAAACCACAACACTATCTAGAAGTGAACCGCATTACTTTTTTCCGCTTCCGCAACAATTTTTTTGCACTTATGGGATGAACAACATCATACGGCAGACCGCACTGCTTTAGAATGAAAACCACACTGCATCGGACGGCCAAGCTGAAAGGAACGATATGGTTGACTAGAAGGGGGGGGGTGAATAGACAACTAACAATTTTTAGCTTTTCTTTAACAAGTTAAACTTTGCATCAAAATAGGTTGTCTAAAATGCAACTAGGTGAGCAACCTATATGATGCAACGAGGATAGGTACACAAGCAAGCAAGAGATATGAAACAAGTAAGCTTGCTTAAATAAAGGCACAAGATAACCAAGAGTGGAGACGGTGGAGACGAGGATGTGTTGCCGAAGTTCCTTCCCTTTGAGAGGAAGTATGTCTCCGTTGGAGCGGTGTGGAGGCACAATGCTCCCCAAGAAGCCACTAGGGCTACCGCATTCTCCTCACGCCCTCACACAATGCGAGATGCCGTGATTCCACTATTGGTGCCTTTGAAGGCGGCTACCGAACCTTTACAAACAAGGTTGGGGCTCTCTCCACAACTTAATTGGAGGCTCCCAACAAAACCACGAAGCTTCACCACAATGGAATATGGCTCCGAGGTGACCTCAACCGTCTAGGATGCTCAAACACCCAAGAGTAACAAAATCCACACAAGAAAGTATGGGGGAACCAAATATCCTTTGGTGGAAGTGTAGATCTAGGTCTCCTCCTTCAATCCCTAGCAAATCAACAAGTTTGAGTGGCTAGAGAGAGAGATCGGGCAAGAGAGCTTGAAGGGCATCAATGGTGGAGTGAGAGAGGTCAAAGGTAGAAGTGGTAGGTGGGAGAAGCCCCCTTAAGTAGTCTCCACACAAATCCAACCGTTACTGCGTTTTTGCACTGCAGCGGTACAACCGGTCCTCGTCCCGGTACAACCGGGACTCACGGTGTAACAGCAGAACCCTACCAAGCGGTACAACCGGATAGGCGGGCGGTAGTACCGGCTAAGAAAGATAACCGGACTAACCGCCTGGCTACCGCACAACCACCGCATCAAAACAGGGGCTTGACCGGTACTTGGGCGGTGCCTGGCCGGAACAACCGCATGGCCTTGAGCTCTTGGGCGGCTAAGTTCTGAGCAGAAGAACCGCTCGGACCACCGGTGGTACCGGTCATCGAGGAACGACCGGACCAACCGGGCCACTACCGCCCAAGAACAGCATCAAACCAGAGGCAAGAGCGGTACTTGAGCGGTACATGGACGGAACCACCACCCTAGCTGTTGCAGAGCATGGTGGCGGTACCACCGCCCGGAGGCAGCGGTACAACCGCTCGAGCAAAAGCTGGTGAGCGACAAGACCCAGCGGTACAACCGCTCCAGAGAGCGGTACAACTGCTGGGCAGAAACAGTGAGTAGAAAAGAGGGGAAGAGACAAGGAAAACTCTCACTCTCACACATCTGAGGAAGGCAAAGAGAAGGTGAGAAAAGTGTGCGTGAACTGATTCCCCCAGAGCTTCCTAATGAGGATTCCCTCTTGATAGTACGGGTACTCTACGACCAAAGAAAATAAAAACGTAGAGGACACGTCTTCGATCTTTTCCTTCGAGAGGTAATAGCAATCCGATGTAAGCCTAAGCATCGAGAACCTGAAACATATAGCACACGTTTAGACCACAAAGGGTTGTCATCATCATCCAAAACATATAGTAGGGAAATGCCCTTTCAATCTCCCCCTTTTTGGTGGATGATGACAACAACACGATTTGCAAGAGATAAGTCAATGAAATCTAGACGAAACTCCCCCTGAATGTGTGCCCCAACAAGTACTAGCTTTTTTAGAAAGCATGGGCACACTTTCAGGACTAGACTCCCCCTAGATTTTATAGACTCATCACTCTGAGCTCAAAAGGATAGACAATATAATACTTAGAGGCAATAATAAGATAAAGACCTACGAATAAACGGAGTAGCAAGTCTAGCAAGTCTCACACACAGCACGGAGTCCACGAACAAACACAAAAACACGAGAACAAGAGAAAACAACCCAAGCAAATCCCCGAGACCTATAGAACCCTCTCCCCCTTTGGCATCAAGACACCAAAAAGGAAAAGAGCGAAGCTAGCGACCCAAAGCTCAGGCGTCCTCCTCTGACTCCTCAGTCGCATCTGGATCTTCATCATCAGAGTCGTCATCATCGTCGTGATCAGATACTCCCATGGCATTGTCAGCTGCTGCAAACGAGGATGATGGCTGGGGAGGGGCTTCATCATCAGTCCAGGTGCTATGGGTAGAGATCCAACGCTCCTCTGGGGTGATGCTCTTCTCAGAGCCACTCTGAACCTGCATGTTGAGGTGCTTCATCATTGCAATTTGGCGACGCCATGCGAGCTTCTCATTGACATGTGCCTCATACATCTTCTTCTGGATGTCAGCCTGGAGACAAAAGGTCTTCTTTACCTTGGCAGTAAGTTTGGCCATCCACGAAGGCTTGGCCCCTGGCTCCAGCTCAAAGTTCTCATCGTCAGAAGTAGCATAGACATCCTCAGGAGCATGTTCAGGGAAGCGAGGCTCGGCATGCTTCTTCTTCTTAAGGAGCTTGACCTCATGAACAGTGAGGTTGTCTGGAGAAGTGAGGAGCTCTCCAGGACGACGAACAGCCCACACAGAGTTCAGAAAGCACATGACAAACGGAGCGTAGATTGGGACTTTACGGTAGATGACCATGTTGTACATCTCATGCCACAGCCAATTGGACACATCAAACGTTGCCCCTGTCCCCACCATGGTCTTCATAGCAACCATCAAATCAACCAGATAGCCATGAATCTCATCTTGATTGCCCACCTTGGGCAAGAGCACATTGCGGAACACTCGGTGCATGATGTCATAGACCTTCTCCAAATCCTTGGATTCTCCAATAATCCCACGGCCCCTAATGTACAGAGGGGCAAGCTTCTCCTTAGGCATGGACTCAGGAAAATCATGAGGGCGAATGCCACCCCTTCCTTGCAGACCGGTATCCTCGTACCCAATAGCATTGCAGAAAGCCCTCCAGGGAACGTGAAACAATTCATCGCGACACATGAAGGTGAGAGTGCGCGCATCATCTTCTCCAAAGTGAACCGTGGCATAGAACTGATGGATAAGTTGAACATCAAAGTCACAGTTGACTGAAACGATCTTGACAAGATCAAACTCCTCGCAGAGAGCTAGTGCCTCACCAAAATACTCCATGTTGTTTCTCCAATGATCAAAATCAATTGTCCACTGCTTGGCATATCTGTTCTTGTTGTGCTCAAAGAGTTCATGAACAATCTGCACTTGCATCTCATTCCGGAATTGAACAGTGGTCCAACGGGGAGCAATGGGAACCTCATACGGATTCTTTGAGCGGTAGGCTTCCCAATCCTTGGCTTTCCAACGATGCAACGGCATGACAACACGTTGCTTAGCAGCTGCAGAATTTTCACGGCGAGTGGGCTTGGTGGGAATCACAACTTCTTCATCATCTGACACAACCGGTCGCAAGGTCCTTCGTGCCCTCTTCTTGGTCTTGCGAGGAGCAGAGCGAGAACTAGAGCCACCTGAACGCACACACGAAAAGAACACACAAAAAACCAACAAGGATGAGAGGATTGCACCCACTAGCAGAAAAGGAACAAGTTGCAACAACAGAGAAGATAGAACAGTGCTTAGTGGTTGATATACTCCAGTTGTACCGGATCTTCCGCCGGTAGTACCGCTCTAGCGGTTGTACCGCCCGTAGGGGCGGTAGAACCGCTGACAGTGGCACTACCAGGGAAGATAGATCTAACCGAGTCATACGAATCACACAAGCAATATTCCGAATTCTAAGTGCTGCAAACAAGACAGGAGGCTAACAAAGAACTCTTCTAAGCCATAGAACGAACACTAAACGCGGAAAGATGGGAAAAGCCCTAGGCAAGGAATAACCCTAAACAAAAACTAGAGGCAAAGAGCATGAGGCAATACCACCATCCATGGGAAGAGATCGGAAGGCCTCCACGGAGAGAATCCACGGAGAGCCAAGGATCCGAAGCGCGAGACGCACTCCGGGGCAGGGGTAGAGATGGCCGGCGGCTAGGGCAAGAAAAAGAGGAACGAGGACGAAGGGAAAAAGGACAGCCCTTCAGCCCCGTCGAGAATATATAGGCCCGTACGCACGCCCCGGTAGAACCGCTTAGGGGAGCGGTTGTACCGCTCGTCTGGTACAGACCGGTGGATGGAGGCGGTACTTCCGGTGCCTGGAAGGCAGCGGTAGTACCGCATGGCAACAACCGGTAGTACCGGACGTGGGTTACCATGGGAGTGTGCGGTGGAACCGCCCAGGCACCAAATGGAAACCCTTGGGACAGCACAATCTGGTACCAACGGTAGAACCGCTCGTGGTACCGGTTGTACCGCCCGACCACCTAAGCCCAAGCCAAGATCAAATGAGTGCAATCCGAAGGGAGGAAGAAGGGGCACAAAAACAGGAGAGAAACAACACCCTAGGAGAACCTAACACAAAGAGCAAAGAGAGAAAGAGAGAAAACAACACGAGAGCAGCAAGGCTAACCTCAACTCCCCGAAGAGAGGACGGTGGCCGAGGCCACCTATGTTTGAGTCAATTGGTATGGCACCGCGAAGAATTATCCTTGGGTCCATGACCAAAACTCGTCTTTGAAGCACAAGTACCATCAAATATGGCTAATGTGAAAGACATAATCAATTTATGCATAATGGGGGGAGGGAGAGTTCATTGAGAGAACAACACTCCCCCTATGTCCATGCCTACACCTAAACTAGACAACAAGTTGAGCGTGGTAGGGTGTGCAAGGGTTCAAGCCACATTGCTCGAATCAATGATATTTAGCTCATGCCTTAACTCGCGAAATCTTGCTTCATCCAAGGGCTTCGTGAAAATATCTGCAAGGTTGTCATGAGTGTTGACATAGTTGAGCTCGATCTCTCCTCGTCTAATGTGATCCCGGATGAAGTGATACCGGATCTCAATATGCTTCGTCTTGAAATGTTGCACCGGATTGAGAGAGATCTTGATGGCACTTTCATTGTCGCACCAAAGAGACACTTTGTCACAAGTGACACCGTAATCCTTTAAAGTTTGCCTCATCCATAGGAGTTGAGCACAACAACTACCGGCGGCAACATACTCCGCCTCAGTGGACGAGAGAGACACACAACTTTGCTTTTTGGAAGACCAACTTACCAAAGAGCAACCAAGGAATTGGCACCCTCCGGAAGTGGACTTCCTATCCACTTTGTCTCCCGCCCAATCGGAATCCGAGTACCCTACAAGCTTGAAGTTTGATCCTCTTGGGTACCATAGGCCAAAGTTTGGGGTATGAGCCAAATATCGAAAGATTCGTTTGACCGCCACATAGTGACTTTCCTTAGGTGCGGCTTGAAACCGTGCACAAATTCCCACACTCAACATGATGTCCGGTCTAGATGCACAAAGGTAAAGCAAGGATCCAATCATGGAACGATATACCTTTTGATCCACCACTTTACCATTGGGATCTAAGTCAAGTTGGCACTTGGTGGGCATTGGAGTGGAATCCAGCTTGACGTCACTTATCTTGAATCTCTTGAGCATGTCTTGAGTGTATTTGGATTGATTGATGAAAGTTCCTTCTCTTCTTTGCTTCACTTCGAACCCTAGAAAGAACTTCAACTCTCCCATGGAGGACATCTCAAACTTTGAGGTCATGAGAGCGGCAAATTCCTCATTGAAAGCTTTGTTAGGAGAACCAAAGATAATATCATCAACATATAATTGGCACACAAACAACTCCCCTTTGACCTTCTTAGTAAAAAGAGTGGGGTCGATTAGCCCAACTTCAAAACCACGGTCTTGTAACAACTCGGTAAGGTGGTCATACCACGCACGTGGGGCTTGTTTAAGGCCATAGAGCGCCTTATCGAGTTGATACACATGATCGGGAAAGTAGGGATCCTCGAACCCGGGGGGTTGCTTGACGTAAACCAATTCATTAATGGGACCATTAAGAAAAGCACTCTTCACATCCATTTGTTGTAACTTAAAATTATGATGAGAAGCATATGCAATTAACAAGCGAATGGATTCAAGACGAGCAATGGGAGCAAAGGTTTCACCGTAGTCGATACCCTCGACTTGGGAGTAGCCTTGTGCTACCAAACGAGCCTTGTTGCGAATGATAATCCCATGGGCATCTTGCTTGTTCTTGAATATCCACTTGGTTCCAATGACATTGTGGTTCCCCGTTGGCCTTGGCACCAATCTCCACACTTTTTTGCGCTCGAAGTTGTTGAGTTCGTCGTGCATGGCATTGAGCCAATCCGGATCTTCTAGCGCCTCATAGACCTTGTGGGGTTCCACACAAGAGACAAACGCGTGATGCTCACAATAATTTGCTAATTGTCTACGAGTGCTTACCCCCTTTCGTAAGCTTCCAAGCACATTCGTCATGAGATGATCCTTGGTGGAGAGCTTGGATGCAATCTTGGCGGCACGACGCTCTAATTCCTCCTCGGTGGTGAGTTGAGGAGCGGTTACTTGATCATCTTGAGCGCCGTCATGAACTTGTTCTTGATCTTGAACTTGCTCGGGGGAGAGAACTTGACCTTGGGCATCACTTGGTGTGTCAACACCGTCTTGAGTATGATCTTGCCCTTGGTCTTGTTCATGAGGTTGAGGGCCTTCACTTTGTTCTTCGGAAGCGTGTGGGCCTTGGGTTGGTGATGGCTCCACTTGAGTGGAGCATTGTCCTTCTCCTTCGGCCACAAGGGGTTCCTCAATGGGTAGGATAAAACCAACACCCATTCTTCTTATGGCTTGAGGAGGAATTTCATCACCTACATCACAAGTGCCACTTTGCTCCACTTGGGAGCCGTTATTCTCATCAAACTCCACGTTACACGTCTCCTCAATAAGTCCCATGGATTTATTGAGGACACGGTAAGCATGAGAGTTTGTAGCATAACCAACAAATATGCCCTCGTGAGCTCTAGCCTCAAATTTAGACAACCGAACACCTTTCTTGAGAATGAAACACTTACACCCGAACACCCGGAAGTACTTGAGGTTGGGCTTGTTACCGGTGAGTATCTCATATGGAGTCTTGTTCAAGCCCTTGCAGAGGTAGAGCCGATTGGATGCATGACATGCGGTGTTGATGGCTTCGGCCCAAAAGTTGTACGGAGACTTGAACTCCGCCATCATGGTCCTTGTCGCATCCATCAACGTCCGGTTCTTCCTCTCCACAACACCGCTTTGTTGAGGGGTGTAAGGTGCGGAATATTGATGCTTGATCCCCTCATCACTAAGAAACTCATCCAAGGTGTAGTTCTTGAACTCGGTGCCGTTGTCACTTCTTATTGTCAAGATCTTTGCATTGTGTTGACGTTGTGCTTCATTTGCAAAGTCAATGACGGTTTGTTGGGTCTCGCTCTTCCTCTTGAAGAAATACACCCACGTGTACCTTGAGTAGTCATCCACAATCACCAAGCAATACTTCCTACCTCCAAGACTATCGAAGGATGGAGGCCCAAAGAGATCCATGTGAAGGAGCTCCAAAGGCCTCTTTGAATAAATGATAGTCGTGGGAGGGTGAGCCTTCTCATGTAGCTTTCCTTCGATACAGGCACTGCAAGCACGATCTTTAGCAAAACTAACATTCGTTAGTCCACGGACATGGCCCCCCTTGAGGAGACTTTGCAAAGATCTCATATTGACATGGGCTAAACGGCGATGCCAAAGCCATCCCACATCAACCTTAGCCATTAGGCATGTCGCGGTCTTAGTGGGTCGCTCCGAAAAGTTAATCACATATAGACCGTTCTCGACATGCCCAACAAAGGCTACTTTAAGAGTCTTGCTCCACAAGAGGGCCACGGTATCGATATCAAAGAAAGTGGCAAAGCCCATGATTGCAAGTTGACGAACGGAGAGTAAATTCTATGCAAGGGACTCAACAAGCATGACCTTCTCGATCGTGAGATCATGAGAGATGACCACCTTGCCAAGTCCCAATACCTTAGAAGATGAGGCATCACCCCACTCGACATTGGTGGGCCTAGATGGAACCTTGTGCACGTCCACCACCAAGTCCTTGCTTCCGGTCATATGATTTGTAGCTCCGCTATCAAGCAACCATGATCCACCACCGGAAGCAAACACCTACAAGAGATCAATGCTTGGTTTTAGGTACCCATTTTGTAATGGGTCCTTTGATGTTAGTAACAAGGGTCTTAGAAACCCAAATAGACCATTCAATGTATTCATGAAGAGAACCAACAAATTTGGCATAAACATGCCCATCACTAGCACGGCATAACACATAAGAAGGATTAAAATCGCCGGCTTTGTTGGGAGGGGTGATATTGCCCTTCTTGACATTATTCTTCTTCTTCTCCTCGGGGCACTCTCTCCCTCCCTCACAAAGGTTTGCATGAGAGGAGGAGGCCGTTTGGTCTTGTCATTTTTCTTCTTGTTCTTGGAGTCGGGGACGTACCCAACCCCTTCCTTGGACACACCTCCCTTTTGGTTGGTCAAGAGATCGTTGAGGTTATTCTTGCCTTGTATGCAAGTCGCAAGACCTCTCTCAAGTTGCTCCTTCAACTTAGCATTTTCCTCAACAAGATGTATATGCTCACAACACGGGTTAGTAGCATTTGCATTATCAATTAAAACCATATGAGGAAAAGTTGATTTCTCCTTAGTTAGCTTCACTTGGAGTTGATCATGAGACTCCTTGAGACTAGCGTGAATACCCTTCAAGGCCTTGTGGGCCTTGTCAAGTATATCAAACTCCTCTTTGAGTCTAGCAAGATCAACCCCGAGTTTGGCCTTCTCGGAATTTAGCACACGAGAAACAACGAGGGCATGATCATAATCTTTCTCTAACTTAGCATGATCTACGTGTTGTGTGACTCCTCAAGAGCCAAACGAAGACCACGCTCTTCCTCAAGAGCATTGGAAAGATCCGAAATCTCATCGGCATAGTCACGACTATGTCCTTCCATCTTAGAGATGGTGTCTTCGTGAGCCTCGATCATGTCATTGGCCTCACCAAGTTGTTCCAAGAGAGCAACAAAGTGCTTCTTGGATTTTCCCTTGAGTTTGCCCATAAAGGCCTCAAACTCGTTAGCCTCCACATTAGCTCCCTCAAATTCATTAATGCTATCCGTTGGGGAAGGATGATTAATGATGGTAGTTTTGATGTTGGAGGTTACCTTGTTGGTGGCTTTAGCCATGAGGCACTTGGCGGTGATGCTCTCGTTGGGTGAGTCGAAGAGAGACACCCGTGACGTTGTTGCAATGGCAACGGAGGCCATGGCAACCGACTCATCATCTTCATCATGTCATCATCCTCATTGTACTCTTCTTGCACAACCAAAGCCTTGGGAGGAGTCTTCTTGGTGAAGTTGTTCTTGTTGGGGAACGACTTGGCCTTGTCCTTTCGGATGAGTTTGCCACCATTGTCTTCCCTCTTCTCATACGGGCATTCCGCAACAAATGACTCACGTTGCCGCAATTGTAGCAAGTCCTTACACGTTGCTTGCCCCTTGTGCCACTCGAGTTGTTTTTGCTAAAGTTTGGCCTCGAGTTTTTCTTGCTCCAAAATTGCCTTGAAGCAAGTGCCATGTGTTCATGATATGCATACTTCGTATCTTCGGGGTTGCTCTCCTCTTCTTCCTCTTCTTCTTCTTCCACGGTGAGCTTGGCCTTCAAATGCAAGGTTAGGCTTCTTTGCCCGTTGAGAACGGAGCACCGCATTGTCGGCGGTCTTGTCCAAAATGTTCATGGCCACAAACTCATCCAACACTTCGCTTGAGGTCAAAGTGTGGAAGTCCGGTCTTTGACGAATGACGGAGGACATGGCCGTTGATAGGGCATCATTGCCTTGAGGAATTTGCGCTTGATCCAATTGTCATCCGTGTCCTTGCTCCCGTGATCTCGTAGTGAGACCGCGAGTTTGGTTACTCTCCGATAGAGCTCACGAGGTTCTTCATCTTCCTTCATTGCAAACTCATCGGCCTCATCTTGTACCACTTCATAGTTGGAGCGTTGAATGCTTGCGCTTCCCCGGTAGAGAGACACGACACAATGCCATGCATCTTTGGCCAAGGCGAAGGGACGAAGATGAGGTAGGTCTTCGGGTGGAATTGCATCTTGAATGATGAAGAGAGCATTCTCATTGAATTGATTGTCCGCGGCTTCTCGAGGAGTGAAGTTGCTTGGATCATGTGGATAGAAACCTTCTTCAATGATTCTCCAAAGGTTAGTGTTCACATGATTTAAATGACGTTTAAAGCGGTAAACCCAAGAATCAAAATCCTCATTTTTCACAATCTTAGGGGGAGGACCGGCATGATTCAAATGAGTGGAAGGAACCGGTCCACCATAAACAAGTGGTGGTTCCACATGGGCAAAGATGCCGGTGCCATTCTTGCCACTAGAAGAAGGAGCCTTTTCACTACTAGCTTCCCCCTTGTCGGGGATAGCATCCGTCACCTTGTTGGCGGGATCACCCACTTTCAACGGTGCGGTGGATAGTTTAAGCCCCTCAAGAAATTTAGTAAACATGCTTTCGACTTCGGTCGTCATGGAGGTTTTCAATGTCTCCAAGGCCACATTGAACTCCTCACGAGAGACCGAAGTTCCCCCATCTCCCGTAGACGAGATCGGATTCACACCGGAGTGTTCCTCCACACCGTCTACGGTATCAACCATACTCTTTGGACGGTAAAGTCCTTAATAAAGAGACGAGGCTCTGATACCAATTGAAAGGATCGATATGGTTGACTAGAGGGGGGGTGGGGGGGTGAATAGGCAACTAACAATTTTTAGCTTTTCTTTAACAAGTTAAACTTTGCATCAAAATAGGTTGTCTAGAAATGCAACTAGGTGAGCAACCTATATGATGCAACGAGGATAGGTACACAAGCAAGCAAGAGATATGAAACAAGTAAGCTTGCTTAAATAAAGGCACGAGATAATCAAGAGTGGAGACGGTGGAGACGAGGATGTGTTGCCGAAGTTCCTTCCCTTTGAGAGGAAGTACGTCTCCGTTGGAGCGGTGTGGAGGCACAATGCTCCCCAAGAAGCCACTAGGGCCACCGTATTCTTCTCACGCCCTCACACAATGCGAGATGCCGTGATTCCACTATTGGTGCCTTTGAAGGCGGCTACCGAACCTTTACAAACAAGGTTGGGGCTCTCTCCACAACTTAATTGGAGGCTCCCAACAAAACCACGAAGCTTCACCACAATGGAATATGGCTCCGAGGTGACCTCAACCGTCTAGGATGCTCAAACACCCAAGAGTAACAAAATCCACACAAGAAAGTATGGGGGAACCAAATATCCTTTGGTGGAAGTGTAGACCTAGGTCTCCTCCTTCAATCCCTAGCAAATCAACAAGTTTGAGTGGCTAGAGAGAGAGAGAGAGAGATCGGGCAAGAGAGCTTGAAGGGCATCAATGGTGGAGTGAGAGAGGTCAAAGGTAGAAGTGGTAGGTGGGAGAAGCCCCCTTAAGTAGTCTCCCCACAAATCCAACCGTTACTGCGTTTTTGCACTGCAGCGGTACAACCGGTCCTCGTCCCGGTACAACCGGGACTCACGGTGTAACAGCAGAACCCTACCAAGCGGTACAACCGGACAGGCGGGTGGTAGTACCGGCTAAGAAAGATAACCGGACTAACCGCCTGGCTACCGCACAACCACCGCATCAAAACAGGGGCTTGACCGGTACTTGGGCGGTGCCTGGCCGGAACAACCGCATGGCCTTGAGCTCTTGGGCGGCTAAGTTCTGAGCGGAAGAACCGCTCGGACCACCGGTGGTACCGGTCATCGAGGAACGACCGGACCAACCGGGCCACTAACGCCCAAGAACAGCATCAAACCAGAGGTGAGAGCGGTACTTGAGCGGTACATGGACGGAACCACCGCCCTAGCTGTTGCAGAGCATGGTGGCGGTACCACCGCCCGGAGGCAGTGGTACAACCGCTCGAGCAAAAGCTGGTGAGCGACAAGACCCAGCGGTACAACCGCTCCAGAGAGCGGTACAACCGCTGGGCAGAAACAGTGAGCAGAAAAGAGGGGAAGAGACAAGGAAAACTCTCACTCTCACACATCTGAGGAAGGCAAAGAGAGGGTGAGAAAAGTGTACGTGAATTGATTCCCCCAGAGCTTCCTAATGAGGGTTCCCTCTTGATAGTACGGGTACTCTACGACCAAAGAAAATAAAAACGTAGAGGACACGTCTTCGATCTTTTCCTTCGAGAGGTAATAGCAATCCGATGTAAGCCTAAGCATCGAGAACCTGAAACATATAGCACACGTTTAGACCATAAAGGGTTGTCATCATCATCCAAAACATAAAGTAGGGAAATGCCCTTTCACAAGCGAGCTGCATAATTTCTTTTGCTGGATGTAAATTTTCTCATACGCGTTTTGTTGTCTTTTTTTCTTACTTTTTTTATGAACGAGAGTGGACCACGGAGACTAGGGTAAATGAGCCGTGCCATATATCAAAGTGAACCGCATTACCATCTTGTTGTTTCGCTAAACTTTTTGCATTTTCATGTTTGGGGCAAGTGAACAACATCACTCTCAAAAATGGACCACATCCAAGGACCAAACGCACTGCAAAATGAACCACACACATTTTTTTGTTTTCTTTTTAATTTTGGAAATTCTTCCGCACTTCGAGGACGAGGCGAGTGGACCGCTAGGACAAGGCAAGTGAACCACACTATTTTTTGCTTGTTTTTGTTTTTTATCCACCACCGTGTGCACCCTGAAATTTTAACATTTGGAGGGAGCTGCAACGAACCGCACTGCACCGTAGGCAAGTAAAACCAAAGTGAGCTGCTAGGGGAAACCGAAGTGAGCTGCAAACCAAAGTTCTCTGCCACCGTGTGTACCCTGAAACCAAAGTTCTTTTTTCCCGAGCAGCAAAGGAGAACTCTGGAGTGAACCACCAAGTTTGTTATCGAATAGTAGTTTTTAAAACTTACCAAACACAACCCTATAAATTTACATAAAACCCACTCAAAACAAAATGAAAAATAAATCAAAGCCGTATGTCCTGGGTCCAGTTGCGTTGACCCTGCCAGCACCAAACGAACCGCGAGGCTGACGATGGTAAGCTGCACGCCCGCGATACAGAACCGCTTGCCAATGAACTAAACCAACATCACGCCGTGAGCTGCATGTACAAGACACCCTGACCAGCATACACAAACCAGCCGAACCTCATCTTCGATCAAGCCAACTGCACCGAAGCACCTATCAGCAAGAAAGGGAAAATACCAAGCCGCAATGGGGCACAACCAAACCGCACGACGACGACATCCAGAGGCAGAAACACCACCTCGACTCCCCTGCTGCTCCCATCGAAGTAGTTCACACCACCGTACTTCTCTATCCTGACAAGTGAACAACAAGAAACATGTGGCTGAAGAAGTGAATCGCGCATCTACAACAAATAAACTACAGAAATTTCCAAAAAGTACTACACAACCTGCTCTGGCGTACTGCACGGTTGGGCTCGTCCCACATGTGACCATCGGCGTCCGTCAGATGCAGCCTGCGTGCCTGCATTTTTTTGTCGCCCACCCATTGACAGTGGAGAGCCAGAGAGAGGCCAGGCAGGCGAACGGCAACGCGGTGGCTGTTGACCCGGGACGCGCTGTAGTGGCCAGGGATGGAAGGGAGGAGGTGGAGGAACGGGAAGGAGAGGGAAGAGTCGCCGGTGACCCGGGACGGAGAGGACACCCCCGGGACGGTGATGCACGGATCTGACGCGGGGCAGCTGCGGGAGGACGGCGAGGGGCCGGGGCCTTGGAGGCCGGCCGTCGCGGGTCGTGGAGGCCGGCGTCACGGGGCAAGGTCGTAGTCGCGGCGGGGGGGGGGGGGTGTTGGGGGGGGGGGCGGGGGCCGCCGAGGTCGGCCGTCACGGGGCGGGGGGCCGTGGCCATGGCCGGAGTTGGCGAGGTCACAGGGCGGGGCCGTGGGAAGCCGGGCGAGAAGGTGATCAGGGGGTCACCGCGGCCTAGATCCAGTGCCGGCTCGTGCTAGGAGGTGGCCGGGGGAGGGGGCTTGTCGGCAAGGGAAGAAAGGTCGCGGGTGGGGCAGGGGCGGAGAAGATCGGCGCCGGTTGGTGGTAGGGAAGGGAGGGAGGTGGTGTGGTGGTGGAGGAAGGGAGGGAGGTTGGTGCGGTGGTGTGTGGGTGGGGGTGGAGACGAGGAGATCTGGGAGGAGTGGGGTGGCCGGGGGTTGACCTACTTTTTTTATTTTGCGTCGGTCGTGGGTTAGGGTGTTATCAGAATAACGCAGAAGTGTTATTAGAATAAGGTCTTAAGGGGTGTTATCATAATAAACCCATCCTATATATATAGTGTTACTATTCATTACTCAGTGTGCAGAATAAATTATTCTTCGCCCGAGGTAATCTTACGATCGCTTCCTAAATAAATTACGTTTATAATATAAATAGTTACATGCATATGGATTAAATATGTAAAATTTGGTATAAAAAAAGTAAAAAATAAGTTGTAAGACTAGAAAAATCACATTTTATGTACGTTTTACACTATGTTCTTACATTCGTTATTTTATGTAACATAAAATATTTTTTACGGCGAGTACTTATGTACTCACGCGTACACCGCGGCCTAGATCCAGTGCCGGCTCGTGCTAGGAGGTGGCCGGGGGAGGGGGCTTGTCGGCAAGGGAAGAAAGGTCGCGGGTGGGGCAGGGGCGGAGAAGATCGGCGCCGGTTGGTGGTAGGGAAGGGAGGGAGGTGGTGTGGTGGTGGAGGAAGGGAGGGAGGTTGGTGCGGTGGTGTGTGGGTGGGGGTGGAGACGAGGAGATCTGGGAGGAGTGGGGTGGCCGGGGGTTGACCTACTTTTTTTATTTTGCGTCGGTCGTGGGTTAGGGTGTTATCAGAATAACGCAGAAGTGTTATTAGAATAAGGTCTTAAGGGGTGTTATCATAATAAACCCATCCTATATATATAGTGTTACTATTCATTACTCAGTGTGCAGAATAAATTATTCTTCGCCCGAGGTAATCTTACGATCGCTTCCTAAATAAATTACGTTTATAATATAAATAGTTACATGCATATGGATTAAATATGTAAAATTTGGTATAAAAAAAGTAAAAAATAAGTTGTAAGACTAGAAAAATCATATTTTATGTACGTTTTACACTATGTTCTTACATTCGTTATTTTATGTAACATAAAATATTTTTTACGGCGAGTACTTATGTACTCACGCGTAAAAAATGTTTTATGTTACGTAAAATTATGAATATAAAAACATAGTGTAAAACATACATAAAATATGATTTTTCTGGTCTTATAACCTATATTTTTATTTCTTTATACAAAATTTTACATATTGAGTCAATATGCATATAACTATTTATATTCTAAACGTAATTTATTTAGAAAGCGATCGTAAGATTACTTTGGATGAAGAATAACTTATTCTGTACCCTGGGTGATAAATAGTAATATTATATATACACACACACTATAATATATACTCCCTCGATCTCAAAATAAGCGTTTCAACTTTAGTAGAGGCATTTATTTTGAGATGGAGGAAGTATTATTTTGTCGTAGAGGAAACGTTGCCGATCCAAAAGCCCATATCAGCTATCGAGCACGGCCCAACCAACACCCAATCTACCCCCTAAAAAAAGCCCATCACCCAACCTCTCCTTCCCCGCACGACCAAAGCCCAACCTCTCCTCCCCTCACTCTCCACTCCCTGTCCACTCCATCACACACGATCCCTAGATCTCAGCGGAGGCACCTACTCCACTCCCTCCGCTCTCGCCCCCGTAGCCGGCGACCTTGTCTCCCACCGCCGCCCCTCTCATCCCCCCTCCACTCATCAACGACGGCTAGATGCGCACACAACCGGTGACCAACATCATGCAAGGTCGCCACTGCCGTCGTCGAAGGATAGTCTTCCCACATCGCTAGCCGCAGCCTCCGCCTCGCCCCGATTCTCGTCCTCCTCGACCGCCACTCGCTCTCCTTGGCAGCACCTCACCGCCTCCCTGCCCATGCCGTGTCCGCCGACAGCCCTACTCATGCCGACCTCGCTAATCATGCGGTAGCGCTTGGCTGTGCTCACCTTGTCCTCGTCGGCGTCGCGGCCGCAGGCCACGTGAACTACAACTCCGCTGCCAGTGGCGACGAGTCCTTCCTGTGCCTCTACTGCCTCGTGGCTGAGTCCTCCTCTCCCCAAATTGACATCCACCCCTTTGTCGAGCCCGCCGTGCCAGCGACATGAACAAGATGGTGTACACCGACTCTGGATGAGGTCAACGCTGATGGCGACTCGAACGGTTCGTGGAGCTGTACCAGGTATAGCTACTCTTCCTCTTCAATCAATAGTAGTCCATTCTGTGTGTGTGGAGGTTGCAGCTCACACGGGTTTGTGGAGGTGTTGGCTCCAGTATTTACCAGGGATGTTTGTAGATGTGTTGGCATATGATCCAGTACATAAATTGATTGATTGATTCCTTAGTACAATGCTGGTTAGACTAAATAATTAGTTGATCGAATTATTTGCATCTAACGTGTTGCACACATATATAAAGCAGAACAAGCTGTTCCACAAATGGGGTCTGACTTAAATATTTTGGGAGATGCATAATATGCCAAACACTTCTAAAGTTTTCTCGTCCATCGGCGCATGATAGTGGAAAACATCTGTAAATTGTGCAGGATCCTATAGAGCAGATGGGCATCATCGAGATGCAGTACACTCGTGCAGTACACACTCTCTTAGGCAGGTAAGCAACCCAAGACAACTTAGTTTGTGAAGATCGGTGGTTCATGGTCTGGAAGTTTTATTTCTCTCTCTAAATTTTGTACTACTTAGATAGTCCCTTACATGCCTTTTATTGCTTGATCACACTTTATATGTACGTGCAAGAAAGGAGTTGTTAACTCAAACATTAATGTTAATTTTTGTTAACTACATACTGTGTTGGACATTGGTTTTTTGAAATTGACTCCGTGTTGAATTGGTTTTTCTTGTTGTGTAGCATGAGCAATTTATTTGCCGGTATGCGCTGTTGTGTATAGCTGGGCAAACGGGCCGGGCCAACCAGCCCGTGAGCATGCCGACACAGCCTGCCTGGGCCAGGCACGACACGGGCTAAATGGGACGTGCCCGGCACGCGACACACCTTGGGCCGTGCCTGGGCCTGGAGGCTGGGCGCACAGGCCAGCACAGTATGACGCATTAATTTTTTATATATTTTTTCAGATTTTTTATATATATACCTAAAATACGGCCCAATAGGCCTAAAAATCAGCCCAACAGGCTGAAAATGTGCAGCCCAGCATGGTAGCATGCTAAATGGGCCAACATGCCGCCCCGTTTACTAACTAGGCCGTGCCTGGGCCTAGAGGCGCAACATGTGGACCGACACGGTACGACCCGTTTACTAAATGTGCCACCGTGGGCCGGGCTGTGCCTGGCACGATTGGCATGGGCCGGGTCAGCCCGTTTGGCCAGCTATGTTGTTGTGTGCCGCAACCTAGCAATCTGTTCATGCCAAATGATCAACTCCTGGTGAGGTTCATTGCTAGACATGCACGGTCTCCGCGGGCAAGGTATTCGAAGCCGCCCTTTGGTCACTTGTGTTCTATTTCTAAAGAGTTGTGAGACATCACAATGAAATATTCGTATTGATGTGATTAGCAAGTGTACTTAATGACACATACATGTAACGCGTTATGTGTAACGCTGAATCTGATGTGGCTATACTATGTGAATTTATGAAGGCCTAATTTCCTTTTTAGCATTTTGTACAAACAATATACTTATAATCAAAGAGACAACGATTACAAGTGTATGATGGTGAGCCCAATTCCCACATTGATGTTATCACCAAACATTTTTTTATGCAGAAGGATTGGACAAGAAATACCAAGGCACACATGTTTGTCTCTTTGAAGAGAGACAACAAATCCCTATGCCCATGAAACGACTTAGATGATAAGCATCACCGGAGGTTCAAAATAAGAAGAGTACTTAAGAGGAATCTTTCTATAGGTTAAGTATATGTTCTTATGCGTACCTTTGCATCTTGTCCTATAATATGTTATTGTTCTGTGTTACCTCAAAGGTTTCATGGTTCTTATTCAAATAAAATAAGAACAGATCACTTTGTATCATGCTTGCTTTGATAACACTTTTCATTTACTTGCGCTTCTAGAATGTCATTGGTGTGGAACTTCTTCTCAGGAGCATGCATACTTTGAGCCTTTAGGGCCTACATTTGTGCTTGTACTTCACTGTATGAAATGTATTAGGACATTGGCATATATCGTGCATGCTTTGCACCTATAGTTTTGATCTACCCACATGATCCATTGTGAAGATAGATATTAGTACGGAAATGAAAAGTTCTGCTTGATGCCCCACTGTTCGATGACAAGATTAGGAAGCAGAGGTAGTATATACTCTATATCTCAAGGAATGTAAGAGAAGTACTTGAGCGGCAACGAAGTCAGTCTTGCTAGTTTTTTAAAAGCCCGTTCAATTCCTACATCACCGTTATATGTTTTTATTTCTCCAGGACCGAATCAAGCACCGAGTTATTCTGCATAAGAGAAACAAATAATATAGTAAACATAAATATGACCAATCAGAATAATATTGGATAAAAAGATGCCAAGAAATTAACCATCAAGCATAAGAAGCAATATATTATCAATCTGACAGAATCCTTATAAATTCTATTAAATCCTTGTTTGAATAGGAGTTTTCATGAGGATCAGAAATCAAACTGTAGACAACAGTTTTCAGTGCATGTTGTTGGTGCAATATCTGCCTATCTTGAATTTTGAAGATTGTTGACAGAAACAGGTATGGACTAATGTGTTTGCTAGTGCACACACAGAGAAAAGTCCATACACAGCCGAAAAGAATGTTGTCTCTGCTGCCAAGTTCGAGGAACTTCATCGAAGCATATTTGTGCTGCAGAGAAGAACGAGCTACATCTCTCGAAGAGATAAGAGTCAAGAAGATTAATGTGAAGAAATCGACCCCTCGAAAGATTTGTTGAGATAGCAAAGCTTTCTGTTTCAATACTGTCATCCAAAGAAATTGACTGCATCGAAGACGTAGTATTCATTGAGTTTTTCTTCCTTTAGGCTTTTTGAGTCATAGGACCTTCGTACTATTAAGAGGGGTATAGATTCTCGTTGCTTAGATCAGCTATGATGCTTAGCTACAACCTATGAAAGATGCGAGAAAAATCTCTTTGTGCTCCAAGCAAATACTTGCCAGCAAGAGACTATGATCTTCTTCGCTGCAAGAGATTTGCCTCAGACCGAGGAGTTAGCATTTCCTGCTCCACAAGGAATGTTACCGCTGTGCTCAAATCTAACTGTTGGAATCATGTGTTGGGGAACGTAGTAATCTCAAAAAAAATTCCTACGCACACACAAGATCATGGTGATGCATAGCAACGAGAGGGGAGAGTGTTGTTTACGTACCCTCGTAGACCGGCAACGGAAGTGTTGACACAACGTAGAGGAAGTATTCGTACGTCTTCCCGATCCGACCGATCCAAGTACCGAACGTACGGCACCTTCGAGTTCTAGTACACGTTCAGCTCGATGACGATCCCCGGACTCCGATCCAGCAAAGTGTCGGGGAAGAGTTCCGTCAGCACGACGGCGTGGTGACGATCTTGATGCTCAACTGTCGCAAGGCTTCGCCTAAGCACCACCACAATATTATCGAGGATTATGGTGGAAGGGGCACCGCACACGGCTAAGAAAACGATCATTTGGATCAACTTGTGTGTCTAGGGGTGCCCCCTGCCCCCATATATAAAGGAGCAAGGGGAGGAGGCCGGCCGGCCCTATGGCGCGCCAAGGAGGAGTCCTAAGGAAGTGGGGAGGGAGAAGGAAAGGGGGGCGCCGCCCCCTCTCTCCTAGTTGAAGGATCGAAAGTATGTCTAGAGGGGGGGGTGATTAGACTACTTGACCAAACAAAAACTTAACCTTTTCCCAATTTTAGTTCTTGGCAGATTTTAGCTATTGTAGGACAAGTCAAGCAATCATCACACAATTCAAGCAAGCATGCAAAGAGTATATTGGCAGCGGAAAGTAAAGCATGCAACTTGCGAGAATGTAAAGGGAAGGGTTTGAAGAATTCAAACGCAATTGGAGACACGGATGTTTTTCCCGTGGTTCGGATAGGTGGTGCTATCCTACATCCACGTTGATGGAGACTTCAACCCACGAAGGGTAACGGTCGCGCAAGTCCACGGAGGGCTCCACCCACGAAGGGTCCACGAAGTAGCAACCTTGTCTATCCCACCATGGCCATTGCCCACGAAGGACTTGCCTCACTAGCGGTAGATCTTCACGAAGTAGGCGATCTCCTTGCCCTTACAAACTCCTTGGTTCAACTCCACAATCTTGTCGGAGGCTCCCAAGTGACACCTAGCCAATCTAGGAGACACCACTCTCCAAGAAGTAACAAATGGTGTGTTGATGATGAACTCCTTGCTCTTGTGCTTCAAATGATAGTCTCCCCAACACTCAACTCTCTCTCATAGGATTTGGATTTTGTGGAAAGAAGATTTGAGTGGAAAGCAACTTGGGGAAGGCTAGAGATCAAGATTCATATGGTAGGAATGGAATATCTTGGTCTCAACACATGAGTAGGTGGTTCTCTCTCAGAACATATGAGTTGGAATTGTGTATGTGTTCTGATGGCTCTCTCCACGAATGAAGAGGAGGTGGAGGGGTATATATAGCCTCCACACAAAATCCAATCGTTACACACAGTTTTCCAATCTCGGTGGGACCGAATCAACAAACTCGGTCGGACCGAAAAGGTAAACCTAGTGACCGTTAGAGATTTTCGGTGGGACTGACATGCAACTCGGTAGGACCGATATGGTTAGGGTTTGGGCATAACGTAATCTCGGTGAGACCGATTACACAAACTCGGTGAGATCGAGTTTGGTAATAAGCTAACCAGAGAGTTGGTCAGGCAAACTCGGTGGGACCGATTTGCTCTTTCGGTGAGACCGAAAAGTTACAAAAGGGAAACAAAGAGTTTACATTGCAATCTCGGTGGGACCGATTCGCTCTTTCGGTGAGACCGAAAAGTTACGAAAGGGAAACAGAGAGTTTGCAATCCCATCTCGGTGAGACCGAGATCCCTATCGGTAGAACCGAATTGCTAGGGTTTGGCAGTGGCTTATGACAAGTGAAACTCGGTGGCGCCGGATAGAAAGAATCGGTATGACCGAGTTTGTCTTAGGGTTTAGGTCATTTGTGGAAGTGGGAAAGTAGCTGAGGATTTTGGAGCATATCATTAAGCACATGAAGCAAAAGGCTCATTAAGCAACACCTCATCCCTCCTTGATAGTATTGGCTTTTCCTAAAGACTCAATGTGATCTTGGATCACTAAAATATAAAATGAAGAGTCTTGAGCTTTTGAGCTTGAGCCAATCCTTTGTCCTTAGCATTTTGAGGGTTCCACTTTCACATCCATGCCATGCCAATCATTGAGCTTTCCTGAAATAGTCATCTTGGAATAGCATTAGCTCAATGAGCTATATGTTGTTATGAATTACCAAAACCACCTAGGGATAGTTGCACTTTCACTAGTCCAATTCGGACCAGGGGGAGGAGGCGCGCGGCCCACCCTGGCTGCCCTTCTCTCTCTCCACTAAGGCCCATATGGCCCATTACTTCTCCCGGGGGGTTCCGATAACCCTCCTGCTCTCCGGTTTTCTCCGAAATCACCCGGAACACTTCCGGTGTCCGAATATAGCCGTCCAATATATCAATCTTTATGTCTCGACCATTTCGAGACTCCTCGTCATGTCCGTGATCGCATCCGGGACTTCGAACTAACTTCGGTACATCAAAACTCATAAACTCATAATATAACTATCATCGAAACCTTAAGCGTGCGGACCCTACGGGTTCGAGAAGAATGTAGACATGACCGAGACACGTCTCCAGTCAATAACCAATAGCGGAACCTGGATGCTCATATTGGCTCCTACATATTCTACGAAGATCTTTGTCGGTCAGACCGCATAACAACATACATTGTTCCCTTTGTCATCAGTATATTACTTGTCCGAGATTCGATCATCGGTATCTCAATACCTAGTTCAATCTCGTTACCGGCAAGTCTCTTTACTCGTTTCGTAATACATCATCTCGCAACTAACTCATTAGTTGCAATGCTTGCAAGGCTTATGTGATGTGCATTACCGAGAGGGCCCAGAGATACCTCTCCGACAATCGGAGTGACAAATCCTAATCTCGAAATACGCCAACCTGACATTTACCTTTGGAGACACCTGTAGAGTTCTTTTATAATCACCCAGTTACGTTGTGACGTTTGGTAGCACACAAAGTGTTCCTCTGGCAAACGGGAGTTGCATAATCTCATAGTCATAGGAACATGTATAAGTCATGAAGAAAGCAATAGCAACATACTAAACGATCGGGTGCTAAGCTAATGGAATGGGTCATGTCAATCACATCATTCTCCTAATAATGCGATCCCGTTAATCAAATGACAACACATGTCTATGGTTAGGAAACATAACCATCTTTGATTAACGAGCTAGTCAAGTAGAGGCATACTAGTGACGTTTAGTTTGTCTATGTATTCACACAAGTATTATGTTTCCGGATAATACAATTCTAGCATGAATAATAAACATTTATCATGATATAAGGAAATAAAATAATAACATTATTATTGCCTCTAGGGCATATTTCCTTCAGTCTCCCACTTGCACTAGAGTCAATAATCTAGATTACACGGTAATGATTCTAACACCCATGGAGCTTTGGTGTTGATCATGTTTTGCTCGTGGAAGAGGCTTAGTCAATGGGTCTGCAACATTCAGATCCGTATGTATCTTGCAAATCTCTATGTCTCCCACCTGGACTAGATCCCGGATGGAATTGAAGCGTCTCTTGATGTGCTTGGTTCTCTTGTGAAATCTGGATTTCTTTGCCAAGGCAATTGCACCAGTATTGTCACAAAAGATTTTCATCGCACCCGATGCACTAGGTATGACACCTAGATCGGATATGAACTCCTTCGTCCAGACTCCTTCGTTTGCTGCTTCCGAAGCAGCTATGTACTCCGCTTCACATGTAGATCCCGCCACAACGCTTTGTTTAGAACTGCACCAACTGATATCTCCACCGTTTAATGTAAACACGTATCCGGTTTGCGATTTAGAATCGTCCGGATCAGTGTCAAAGCTTGCATCAGCGTAACCATTTACGATGAGCTCTTTGTCACCTCCATATATGAGAAACATATCCTTAGTCCTTTTCAGGTATTTCAGGATGTTCTTGACCGCTGTCCAGTGATCCACTCCTGGATTACTTTGGTACCTCCCTGCTAGACTTATAGCAAGACACACATCAGGTCTGGTACACAGCATTGCATACATGATAGAGCCTATGGCTGAAGCATAGGGAACATCTTTCATTTTCTCTCTATCTTCTGCATTGGTCGGGCATTGAGTCTTACTCAATTTCACACCTTATAACACATGCAAGAATCCTTTCTTTGCTTGATCCATTTTGAACTTTTTCAAAACTTTGTCAAGGTATGTGCTTTGTGAAAGTCCAATTAAGCGTCTTGATCTATCTCGATAGATCTTAATGCCCAATATGTAAGTAGCTTCACCGAGGTCTTTCATTGAAAAACTCTTATTCAAGTATCCCTTTATGCTATTCAGAAATTCTATATCATTTCCGATTAGTAATATGTCATCTACATATAATATCAGAAATGCTACAGAGCTCCCACTCACTTTCTTGTAAATACAGGCTTCTCCAAAAGTCTGTACAAAACCAAATGCTTTGATTACACTATCAAAGCGTTTATTCCAACTCTGAGAGGCTTGCACCAGTCCATAAATGGATCGCTGGAGCTTGCACACTTTGTTAGCTCCCTTTGGATCGACAAAACCTTCCGGCTGCATCATATACAACTCTTCTTTCAGAAATCCATTCAGGAATGCAGTTTTGACATCCATCTGCCAAATTTCATAATCATAAAATGCGGCAATTGCTAACATGATTCGGACAGACTTAAGCATCGCTACGGGTGAGAAGGTCTCATCATAGTCAATCCCTTGAATTTGTCGAAAACCTTTTGCGACAAGTTGAGCTTTGTAGACAGTAACATTACCGTCAGCGTCAGTCTTCTTCTTGAAGATCCATTTATTCTCAATTGCTTGCCGATCATTGGGCAAGTCAACCAAAGTCCATACTTTATTCTCGTACATGGATTCCATCTCAGATTTCATGGCTTCAAGCCATTTTGCGGAATCTGGGCTCACCATCGCTTCTCCATAGTTCGTAGGTTCATCATGATCTCGTAGCATGACTTCCAGAACAGGATTACCGTACCACTCTGGTGCGGATCTTACTCTGGTTGATCTACGAGGTTTAGTAGTATCTTATTCTGAAGTTTCATGATCATCATCATTAGCTTCCTCACTAATTGGTGTAGGTGTCATAGAAACTGGTTTCTGTGATGTACTACTTTCCAATAAGGGAGCAGGTACAGTTACCTCATCAAGTTCTACTTTCCTCCCACTCACTTCTTTCGAGAGAAACTCCTTCTCTAGAAAGTTTCTGAATTTAGCAACAAAAGTCTTGCCTTCGGATCTGTGATAGAAGGTGTATCCAATAGTTTCCTTTGGATATCCTATGAAGACACATTTCTCCGATTTGAGTTCGAGCTTATCAGGTTGAAGCTTTTTCACATAAGCATCGCAACCCCAAACTTTCAGAAACGACAACTTTGGTTTCTTGCCAAACCACAGTTCATAAGGCGTCGTCTCAACGGATTTTGATGGTGCCCTATTTAACGTGAATGCAGCCGTCTCTAGAGCATAACCCCAAAATGATAGCGGTAAATCAGTAAGAGACATCATAGATCGCACCATATCAAGTAAAGTACGATTACGATGTTCGGACACACCATTACGCTGTGGTGTTCCGGGTGGCGTGAGTTGCGAAACTATTCCGCATTGTTTCAAATGTACACCAAACTCGTAACTCAAATGTTCTCCTCCACGATCAAATCATAGGAATTTTATTTTCTTGTTACGATGATTTTCCACTTCACTCTGAAATTCTTTGAACTTTTCAAACGTTTCAGACTTATTTTCATTAAGTAGATATACCCATATCTGCTTAAGTCATCTGTGAAGGTGAGAAAATAACGATATCCGCCACGAGCCTCAACATTCATTGGACCACATACATCTGTATGTATGATTTCCAACAAATCTGTTGCTCTCTCCATAGTACCGGAGAACGGTGTTTTTGTCATCTTACCCATAAGGCACGGTTCGCAAGTACCAAGCGATTCATAATCAAGTGGTTCCAAAAGTCCATCAGTATGGAGTTTCTTCATGCGCTTTACACCGATATGACCCAAACGGCAGTGCCACAAATAAGTTGCACTATCATTATCAACTCTGCATCTTTTGGCTTCAACATTATGAATATGTGTATCACTACTATCGAGATTTAATAAGAATAAATCACTCTTTAAGGGTGCATGACTATAAAAGATATTACTCATATAAATAGAACAACCATTATTCTCTGATTTAAATGAATAACCGTCTCGCATCAAACAATATCCAGATATAATGTTCATGCTTAACGCTGGCACCAAATAACAATTATTTAGGTCTAATACTAATCCTGAAGGTAGATGTAGAGGTAGCGTGCCGACCGCGATCACATCGACTTTGGAACCATTTCCCACGCGCATCGTCACCTCGTCCTTAGCTAATCTTCGCTTAATCCATAGTCCCTGTTTCGAGTTGCAAATGTTAGCAACAGAACCAGTATCAAATACCCAGGTGCTACTGCGAGCATTAGTAAGGTACACATCAATAACATGTATATCACATATACCTTTGTTCACCTTGCCATCCTTCTTATCCGCCAAATACTTGGGGCAGTTTCGCTTCTAGTGACCAGTCTGCTTGCAGTAGAAGCACTCAGTTTCAGGCTTAGGTCCAGTTTTGGGTTTCTTCTCTTGAGTAGCAACTTGCTTGCTGTTCTTTTTGAAGTTCCCCTTCTTCTTCCCTTTGCCCTTTTTCTTGAAACTAGTGGTCTTGTTGACCATCAACACTTGATGCTCCTTCTTGATTTCTACCTCCGCAGCTTTCAGCATTGCGAAGAGCTCGGGAATAGTCTTATTCATCCCTTGCATATTATAGTTCATCACGAAGCTCTTGTAGCTTGGTGGCAGTGATTGGAGAATTCTGTCAATGACGCAATCATCTGGAAGATTAACTCCCAATTGAATCAAGTGATTATTATACCCAGACATTTTGAGTATATGCTCACTGACAGAACTGTTCTCCTCCATCTTGCAGCTATAGAACTTATTAGAGACTTCATATCTCTCAATCCGGGCATTTGCTTGAAATATTAACTTCAACTCCTGGAACATCTCATATGCTCCATGACGTTCAAAACGTCGTTGAAGTCCCGATTCTAAGCCGTAAAGCATGGCACACTGAACTATCGAGTAGTCATCAGCTTTGCTCTGCCAGACGTTCATAACATCTGGTGTTGCTCCAGCAGCAGGCCTGGCACCCAGCGGTGCTTCCAGGACGTAATTCTTCTGTGCAGCAATGAGGATAATCCTCAAGTTACGGACCCAGTCCGTGTAATTGCTACCATCATCTTTCAACTTTGCTTTCTCAAGGAACACATTAAAATTGAACGGAACAACAGCACGGGCCATCTATCTACAATCAAACATAAACAAGCAAGATACTATCAGGTACTAAGTTCATGATAAATTTAGGTTCAATTAATCATATTACTAAAGAACTCCCACTTTGATAGACATCCCTCTAATCCTCTAAGTGATTACGTGATCCAAATCAACTAAACCATGTCCGATCATCACGTGAGATGGAGTAGTTTCATTGGTGAACATCACTATGTTGATCATATCTACTATATGATTCACGCTCGACCTTTCGGTCTCCGTGTTCCGAGGCCATATCTGTATATGCTTGGCTCGTCAAGTATAACCTGAGTATTCCGCGTGTGCAACTGTTTTGCACCCGTTGTATTTGAACGTAGAGCCTATCACACCCGATCATCACGTGGTGTCTCAGCACGAAGAACTTTCGCAACAGTGCATACTCAGGGAGAATACTTCTTGATAATTAGTGAGAGATCATCTTAAAATGCTACCGTCAATCAAAGCAAGATAAGATGCATAAAATATAAACATCACATGCAATCAATATAAGTGATATGATATGGCCATCATCATCTTGTGCTTGTGATCTCCATCTTCGAAGCACCGTCGTGATCACCATCGTCACCGGCGCGACACCTTGATCACCATCGTAGCATCATTGTCGTCTAGCCAATCTTATGCTTCCACGACTATCGCTACCGCTTAGTGATAAAGTAAAGCATTACAGCGCAATTGCATTGCATACAATAAAGCGACAACCATATGGCTCCTGCCAGTTGCCGATAACTTGGTTACAAAACATGATCATCTCATACAGTAAAATTTAGCATCATGTCTTGACCATATCACATTACAACATGCCCTGCAAAAACAAGTTAGACATCCTCTACTTTGTTGTTGCAAGTTTTACGTGGCTGCTACGGGCTTAAGCAAGAACCAATCTTACCTACGCATCAAAACCACAACGATAGTTTGTCAAGTTGGTGCTGTTTTAACCTTCGCAAGGACCGGGCGTAGCCACACTCGGTTCAACTAAAGTTGGAGAAACTGTCACCCGCTAGCCACCTTTGTGCAAAGCACGTCGGGAGAACCGGTCTCGCGTAAGCGTACGCGTAATGTTGGTCCGGGCCACTTCGTCCAACAATACCGCCGAACCAAAGTATGACATGCTGGTAAGCAGTATGACTTATATCGCCCACAACTCACTTGTGTTCTACTTGTGCATATAACATCAACACATAAAACCTAGGCTCTGATACCACTGTTGGGGAACGTAGTAATTTCAATAAATTTCCTACGCACACACAAGATCATGGTGATGCATAGCAACGAGAGGGGAGAGCGTTATCTACATACCCTCGTAGACCGGCAACGGAAGTGTTGACACAACGTAGAGGAAGTATTCGTACGTCTTCCCGATCCGACCGATCCAAGTACCGAACGTACGACACCTCCGAGTTCTAGCACACGTTCAGCTCGATGATGATCCCCGGACTCCGATCCAGCAAAGTGTCGGGGAAGAGTTCCGTCAACACGATGGCATGGTGACGATCTTGATGCTCAACTGTCGCAGGGCTTCGCCTAAGCACCACTACAATATTATCGAGGATTATGGTGGAAGGGGGCACCGCACACGGCTAAGAAAACGATCACTTGGATCAACTTGTGTGTCTAGGGGTGCCCTCTGCCCCCGTATATAAAGGAGCAAGGGGAGGAGGCCGGCCGGCCCTATGGCGCGCCAAGGAGGAGTCCTCCTCCTAGTAGGAGTAGGACTCCTACTAGGAGGAGGAAGGAAGTGGGGAGGGAGAAGGAAAGGGGGGCGCCGCCCCCCTCTCCTAGTCCAATTCGGATCAGGGGGGAGGAGGCGCGTGGCCCACCCTGGCTGCCCTTCTCTCTCTCCACTAAGGCCCATATGGCCCATTACTTCTCCCAGGGGGGTTCCGGTAACCCTTCGGCTCTCCGGTTTTCTCCGAAATCACCCGGAACACTTCCGGTGTCCGAATATAGCCGTCTAATATATCAATCTTTATGTCTCGGCCATTTCGAGACTCCTCGTCATGTCCATGATCGCATCCGGGACTCCGAACTAACTTCGGTACATCAAAACTCATAAACTCATAATATAACTATCATCGAAACCTTAAGCGTGCGGACCCTACGGGTTCGAGAACAATGTAGACATGACCGAGACACGTCTCCGGTCAATAACCAATAGCGGAACCTGGATGCTCATATTGGCTCCTACATATTCTACGAAGATCTTTATCGGTCAGACCGCATAACAACATACGTTGTTCCCTTTGTCATCGGTATATTACTTGCCCGAGATTCGATCGTCGGTATCTTAATACCTAGTTCAATCTCGTTACCGGCAAGTCTCTTTACTCGTTTCGTAATACATCATCTCGCAACTAACTCATTAGTTGCAATGCTTGCAAGGCTTATGTGATGTGCATTACCGAGAGGGCCCAGAGATACCTCTCCGACAATCGGAGTGACAAATCCTAATCTCGAAATACGCCAACCCAACATTTACCTTTGGAGACACCTGTAGAGCTCCTTTATAATCACCCAGTTACGTTGTGACGTTTGGTAGCACACAAAGTGTTCCTCTGGCAAACGGGAGTTGCGTAATCTCATAGTCATAGGAACATGTATAAGTCATGAAGAAAGCAATAGCAACATACTAAACGATCGGGTGCTAAGCTAATGGAATGGGTCATGTCAATCACATCATTCTCCTAATAATGCGATCCCGTTAATAAAATGACAACACATGTCTATGGTTAGGAAACATAACCATCTTTGATTAATGAGCTCGTCAAGTAGAGGCATACTAGTGACGTTTAGTTTGTCTATGTATTCACACAAGTATTATGTTTCCGGATAATACAATTCTAGCATGAATAATAAACATTTATCATGATATAAGGAAATAAAATAATAACATTATTATTGCCTCTAGGGCATATTTCCTTCATCATGTCGTTCGGCTATTGGCTGAGGCCGATGTCCAATTTGGTCATTTCCCATCTGGGAAGGCTGCGGTTATATATAGCCACCACGCTCCAACGTTATTCGTTGGCTGCTCCACTTGAGATTTCTGAGAAGATTGATTTGAGCAACCCCTCTTCGAATGATTTAAGTTTAAGATCCATTGAGACAAAACCAAGAGCCCAAACTTAGATAGTGGTTTAGCATCACAACATCTCTGAGTGAGAGTTCTTGTACATGTTACTCTTGAGAGCTGCACACTCTCTAGACAGATAGGTTTGGCTTCGAGTGATGAAGAGTCGTTGTCTTCACTGAGCCTGATCTTCAGCAACCAAGAGTGATTGTGGTTCGCGAAGGTCGACCAAAGGTTTGGAGATCGCTGACAAGGATCTACCACGAGTGAAATCAACCTGAGTCTGATCAACTCTGTGTTGAAGGAGAATAGGGTAAAGAGAGTTTATCTTCTGTGTTAAGTCACAGCCCCTCCAACCGGACGTAGCCCTTTGGCAGAAAGGTGAACGGATCTACCAAATCTCTTGTCGCCATCGAGCACCACTGGTTATATCTACTCTACTACAATTCTTTCAGTAATTTCCATTCATGCTCAATGCCATTATATTCTCTGATCTCTACTCTCTCTGTGTCTTCTATTTTGTGTTGTAGTGTCGAATCTTTTCGTTAGCTTCATCCTGTTCCCTACATCTTCTATCTGTATCTTTGTTATTTGGTGTAACCCTAAGATTGTATTTCCTTTAGCGATTATTATGTTTTGTCTCATTCTGTTACACTTGTTTGCTTGTTGCATAACTCTCATCGTAGTTAAACCAATTATCAATCAAGCTCGTTCCGTTGTAAATGCTTTTCTCGATGAATATGCCTTTGACGAAGAAATCTTATTAAATGAATTTCTCTCAATACTCTATTTCGTTGCAGTGTGTGAACTGAGTTCAAAGCTTTCGAAAGAAAATTTGAATCTCCCATTCACCCCCTCTGGTCGATATGCTCTCGGTCCTAACAATTGGTATCAGAGAGGGTACTCGCTGTCTCTGTTTATTAAAGGTCTAACGTCCTTGGAGTTTTTAGTATGTCGATTGCAGGTAGATCCTTGCACTCTGAAAGGTTTCCCATCTTTGATGGAAATGACTATCTGTACTGGAAGGAACGAATGAGAATCAGAATTCAAGCCGTCAACTATGATCTGTGGCAGATTGTGGAAGAGGGCTACACCATTCAGCAACATAACAATCTGTCCTCCGATGACAAGGAAAATCTGCACTTGGATGCTCAAGCAAAAGATATCATATGTGGCAGTCTATCAAAAGACATTTTCCTTCGGTTTCACCGGCTCAACACTGCGAAGAAAATGTGGTATGCTCTTAACAGTGCTCATGTAGATCTTGTTGCCTGATCTGATCCTCACATCGAAATGCTGCAGACCATGTTCACTGGATTTAGAAGCCCGCACAAGGAAAGTGTTATGGAACTCACTGATCGATTGACAAACATTGTTGAAAGACTACATTAGCTAGGGGTAACCTATATCACTGATAGAGATGTAGTCAACAAGCTTCTGAGTGTTCTTGATGAATCCTTTGATCTCATTTTGTCTAATATCAAACAAAGACCTGACTATGAAGAGCTTCACTATGTCGAGATCATGACACTGTTGTCAATCCATGAAGAAAAGATGGAAGTAGAAACGGAAAATCAAGAATCCTCTTCGGAAGGTGAAGGACAAATGCTCTCACATTATGGCAGTTCTGAAGAAGAAGAAGATGTCGAAAATCAACACTCCATCACTCGAGAACTTGAAATGCTCACACGACGACCGAGTGATCTTAAGAGACACAACCTTTATCTCGTCAACAATGAAGAATTCCATGCACCAGAATCATCAAGAAGACGTCTGCCTCCGAAAGATATGAAGTGCTTCAAATGCAAACTATACGGCCATGTCATCGCTGATTGCCCTAGTTGGGAAGGAAAACCTAGCAACAGATGGAAATATCTTCACTGCAGTGGTTTTACTCGAATGGACCGTCATACTAAGCTCTCAAAGGAAATTACTACCTCATTTTCTTCGAAGACACCAGTCACTGACATTAAGGCCAGAGCAGTCATCGAATCAAACATGAATAGGATGTCATGATTGAACAGAGCATACGCAGACTTGACAGTAGAATCTTAAGAAGAAGCCACGGATACTGATTTCGATGAAGAAGGATTTTACAAAAGGATTGGGAGAAGTAATGCCTACTTTGCCATTGAATCATCGAAGAAATTCACGAACTCAGACACCGATGATGATGAATCAAGTGATGATGAATCAAGCAATGATGAACCAATCGCCTTTTGCCTCATGGAAAAATCCTCAAAGGATTAGGTATCCGCCAACACACCTAAGGTCCATGGATGAATGCTCTCCTGAATACATATCTTATGCCAAGCTGGTCAAGTTGCTAAATCTCAACACGATGAACTTGAAATGCTTGAAAGAAATCTCATAAAAACTAAAGGATTACTGGTTGAAGAGATGGAGAAGAATCGAAAGTTGATTGAAGAGTAAGATGCTTTTTTCATCAACTATTGATAATCTTACCATTTGATATGACTCACTTATAGTTGACTACCAGGGTTTATCAAATGAACTCCTTAGCAGGAATCAAGAACTGGTGTCACTGAAAGAGTCTCATAATGAACTGGCTTTAGAAAAAGCTTCTCTCTTCGCCGATAAATCTGTTCAACTTCCTGATGGTCTTGTACCCCCATGCTTAACTTTCCTAGAACACAGCAATGCAGATTCTCATGCTGAAACTTCCAATGTTGTGAAAGAGAACACCGTCACTGCTAATGGCACCACTAACCCCTCTTCTGAGGATTTTGCTGCTCTTACTGAAGAAAATTGCAGGTTAAGAGGCTTACTTGAGATTGGAATGCTAAGGAGCCTGAAAGGGCATCAAACCTTGTGTGATGTGCTCAAGAAGTCCATTCTTCAGAAAAATCCTCAGAAGGAAGGATTAAGTTTCGAAAAGAAACTTAATGTGGATGGTTCGTACTGGACTCCCGTACAATATCCTAGTACAACTTGGGTTCGAGAAAATAGTAAAACCCTTGAACCTGAAACTCTTTCTGGTTATCTTTCGCCCATTCCCGTTGAAACTAACGAGTCGAATGACTCAAGTTACAAACTTTTCAAGCAACAGAATGGAAAGGTTTTCGCATGATATGTTGGAACTAACTGCATGGCAGGCTCTCCCAATAAGCAAATTTGGGTGAAGAAAAATATTATTGAAAATCTATCTGTTACTGCTAATCTGACTGTGCAGGATAATCATCAACGAGGAAATGGCTACCATTCACAGCCGAATCGATTGTTATTTTCGAATGATTATCACCCTCACTTGCGTCAGAAGGAGTACATGCGCATATCCTCTAATCATTATACTCATACTTCATGGAACAACTTCCATGCCTATTCATATGATTATTATCATAACACTCAGGTGTCATGCAGAACACGCAGAAGAAATATCCTGAGCCAGGCGAAGCAAATGAGATCATCACGTCCCACATAGGTGTGGGTTGTGAAGAAGAACTAATCATTTCTCACAGGAAACACTCTCAGGGATATCACACTCTCATTGTTTGCCCGGAGTGCAATCATTGTTGGTGCAACTGTTTTCTTGTTTTTATTCGTAGCGTTCTTGATCTCCTTTTCAGTTGGTTTCTTTTGGTGTTTTTGTTTAAATTCCTTTTCTTTTTTTCTCTCTGTTCCTCGTGTCATAAACATGCACTTGATCTGAAGAAGATTTCTTCCCGACGCCCTTGGTCGCGAATAAAATCTTCCTCAATTCCTTCATCTGTTTTGGCGCTTGCCCTTCCTCAAACCTTTCGGCTTTCTATTCAATTATCGATAATTTTGCAGGAAACGGCTGACACGTGCCCATGATCTTGTTGGGGAACGCAGTAATTTCAAAAAAATTCCTATGCACACGCAAGATCACGGTGATGCATAGCAATGAGAGGGGAGAGTGTTGTCCACGTACCCTCGTAGACCGTAAGCGGAAGCGTTATGACAACGCGGTTGATGTTGTCGTACGTCTTCACGATCGACCGATCCTAGTACCGAAAGTACGACACCTCCGCGATCTGCACACATTCGGCTCGGTGACGTCCCATGAACTCACAATCCAGCAGAGTGTCGAGGGAGAGCTTCGTCAGCATGACGGTGTTATGATGGTGATGATGATGCTACCGGAACAGGGCTTCACCTAAGCACCACTACGATATGACCGAGGTGGATTATGGTGGAGGGGGGCACCACACACGGCTAAGGGATCAATGATCAACTTGTGTGTTCTAGGGTGCCCCGTGCCCCCGTATATAAAGGAGCAAGGGCGAGGCCGGCCGGCCTCGGGGCACGCCAAGGAGAGGGAGGGGTCCTCCTCCTAGTAGGAGTAGGACTCCTCCTTTCCTAGTCCAACTAGGACGAAGGAGGGGAAAGGAAAGAGAGGGAGAGAGGGAGAGAGGGAGGGAAAGAGGGGGCGCCGCCCCCTCCTTGTCCAATTCGGACTCCCAGGGGGGCAGCCCTATGACCCCTCCTCTCTCTCTCACAAGGCCCATGTTGGCCCAGTAGTTCCCCCCGGGGGTTCCGATAACCCCCCCAGCACTCCGATAATTATCCGGTGACCCCCAAAACTCATCCGGTGTCCGAATATAGCCATCCAATATATCAATCTTTATGTATCAACCATTTCGAGACTCCTCGTCATGTCCGTGGTCATATCCGGGACTCCGAACTACCTTCGGTACATCAAAACACATAAACTCATAATACCGATCGTCACCGAACGTTAAGCGGACCCTACGGGTTCGAGAACTATATAGAGATGACCGAGACACGTCTCCGGTCAATAACCAATAGCGGAACCTGGATGTTCCTATTGGCTCCCACATATTCTACGAAGATCTTTATCGGTCAAACCGCATAACAATATACGTTTTTCCCTCTGTCATCGGTATGTTACTTGCCCGAGATTCGATCATCGGTATCTCAATACCTAGTTCAATCTCGTTACCGGCAAGTCTCTTTACTCGTTCTGTAATGCATCATCCCGTAACTAACTCATTAGTCACATTGCTTGCAAGGCTTATAGTGATGTGCATTACCGAGAGGGCCCAGAGATACCTCTCCGACAATCGGAGTGACAAATCCTATTCTCGATCTATGCCAACTCAACAAACACCATCGGAGACACCTGTAGAGCATCTTTATAATCACCCAGTTATGTTGTGATGTTTGGTAGCACACAAAGTGTTCCTCCGGCATTCAGGAGTTACATGATCTCATAGTCATAGGAACATGTATAAGTTATGGAGAAAGCAATAGCAACAAACTAAATGATCATCGTGCTAAGCTAATGGATGGGTCAAGTCAATCACATCATTCTCTAATGATGTGACCCTGTTAATCAAATGACAACTCATGTCTATGGTTAGGGAACATAACCATCATTGATTCAACGAGCTAGTCAAGTAGAGGCATACTAGTGACATTATGTTTGTCTATGTATTCACACATGTATTATGTTTCCGGTTAATACAATTCTAGCATGAATAATAAACATTTATCATGACATAAGGAAATATAAATAACAACTTTATTATTGCCTCTAGGGCATATTTCCTTTAGTCTCCCACTTGCACTAGAGTCAATAATCTAGATTACATTGTAATGATTCTAAGACCCATGGAGTCTTGGTGCTGATCATGTTTTTCTCATGAGAGAGACTTAGTCAACGGGTCTGCAACATTTAGATCCGTATGTATCTTGCAAATCTCTATGTCTCCCTCCTTGACTTGATCGCAGATGGAATTGAAGTGTCTCTTGATGTGCTTGGTTCTCTTGTGAAATCTAGATTCCTTTGCCAAGGCAATTGCACCAGTATTGTCACAAAAGATTTTCATTGGACCCGATGCACTAGGTATTATACCTAGATCAGATATGAACTCCTTCATCCAGAATCCTTCATTTGCTGCTTCCGAAGCAGCTATGTATTCCGCTTCACACGTAGATCCTGCCACGACGCTCTGCTTGGAACTGCACCAACTGACAGCTCCACCATTTAATAAAAACACGTATCTGGTTTATGACTTAGAGTCATCCGGATCAGTGT